>NC_056744.1:239677436-239954936 GCF_019279795.1 Protopterus annectens
GGCCCTTACAATGGCATGCAGGTGACATTGTTCGTAACAGGCCACCAGTGATAGTGTTTCAACATGGAACATGACTACAAACACATTGCCCACATTGTTGTACAATATGATATATGTCCCAAAAGTAGGTCTGCTGTAAACATGCCCGTTAAGTTGTGTGTTCAGATTGTTGTTGCTGATATAGTGCGGGGGAGACAGAGATGTGTATTAACAACTATTATATCCTTGCAGTATGAGGTGCTCAGACCACTTTTCCTCTTTATGTCTCTCAGGCACCATGTCTTGGGAGAGGTTACCAATGTACACACCCCAGGAGAATGATGTCATCATTCAATACCTGGTGCAGCACTACCACACCCTGTTTGGAAGTACAGCCCATGATCTGTAGGAGAGGACCTCCCTGTGGAATGATCTTGTCTGCAGGGTAAACAATGTCAGCCTGCATAACCACAGTTATGAGCAGGTCCAACATCTGTGCGCTGATCTACTCCGCCATGCCCGTCAGCATGCTGCTGCAGTTAGGAGGGACCAGCTTGTCACAGGGGGGGGGCGCGTCATGCCATACAGCCCCCCTGACACATGCTGAGGAGCTCCTCCCCAGCCTCGGGGCATCTGCCCGCCCGCAAACACAAGATCCGGTGAAGAGCATTGTGTAGGGTGGTGCTACCCACACAATGGATGAGGAGTGTGCAGGTAAGGACACAGGGCACATCAGTAGACCACTATTGCATATCCATCTGTATCTGTAGAGTTTAATCATGCATATGTGAGATGAAATATATATAGTCTGTTGCTGCGTTGTAGTAATAAACAAGTGTGCATAATCTTTAGTATTGTGGGTTTGTACTGTTGATGTACTGTAATGTTGCTTCCACCCTGTACCAATGCCACAGGTGTGGCTACTGACATCACATCTCTCACACTACTATGTAAGTCCCTCTGGTATACCTCTGGGGCAGCAGCCTGTAGTTGGTGAGTATGGTGTTTGTTCAGGTTTGCCAATATACCGGCCATGTTATGGCCATACAAACATACATACAAATGTTTCAAGCACGGGCATTAAAGCCCTTCTAGCTTTTCAATATGCCAAAACACTTGTTCCCATAATAAATGTTCGGGCTATTCTTAAAATATCTAAACTAGTACTTGCTTTAATGTAATTTAGTAGTCTGTTCCAAGCATCAGCTACTCTGTCAGAGAGCCAATTAGTAGACTTCATATTCCTATAGAATCTTCTACATAGGTTATCTGATGATTCTCTAGTACTTTGTGATAACCCTAAACATTCCCAGAGGTAGCTGGCCCTAAATGCCCTATATACCTGAATAAGATCTCCTCTTAAATATCTGTAAGAGACACTGTACAAGTTCAGATATTTTAGTCTTTCATAATAACTTAGATTTTCACATCCATGGATGCCCTTAATATATTTCCACTGTACTCTTTCCAGTTTATTCATGCTTGTTTTCCTATAGGGTTTCCATATTGTTATTTCATACTTAAGTTTGGGTCTAATGTAACTAACAAACAATGACTTCATTATGTTTGATGTCCTAGACTTTATAAATCTTTTTATACAACCTATAGTTCTACAACTATCATTAGCCAATTGGTTGATATGATTAGAAAAACTCATAGCTGAATCTACCCATATACCCAGGTCCATAAATGAGTCCACAGTTTCAATCACTGTGTGCTGTATTAAATATTCACCTTTCAATTTATTTCTCCCAAATCTCATTTGCTTAGTTTTTGATGTATTTATCAACATACTATTCTCCTGTGCCCAAATGATCAATTTAGTCAAATTATTTTGCAGACATGCCTTATCTGTAACACTTGTATTCAGTTTACCCAATTTCATGTCGTCAGCATATAGACTGTAGAACACCTCAGATGAAAAAGTAAGGTCTGAAAGATACAATCTAAACAAGTAAGGGCCTAGTACAGATCCCTGTGGGACACCTTGACTGTAACCAAGGATTTCACCTGTCCAGTTGGTGTGTAATACTTGCCATGTCCTATTTGTAAGCCATGCAGCTATCCATCTTATCAACAGTGCATCAATACCTAGTTGTACTAATTTATTGATCAGTGTTTTGTGCATGACCCTGTCAAATGCTGAAGTTAAATCTATAGAAATCACATTACAGAACAATTTTTCATTCATAGCTGTTATTATATTGTTATAGAACATCATGTTGCAGGTGGTAATAGATCTATTTTCAACATATACATGCTGATATATGGTTTCAAGTCCCAACCTATCCAGTTCTGACAATAACTTATCCAGTATTACCTTCTCCATTATTTTTCCACAACATGAAAGTAGACTTAAGGGTATATATGATTCTGGGTTTGACCTACTCCCCTTTCCCTTAAAGACAGGTTTAATAAGTTCATGTCTCCAGTCTTGAGGAATCTTCCCATATTTATATAATCTAGTGAATAATAGATGTAATGGCAGTGTAAGTTAATTATAGGTATATTCCATACACACATTTAACACACCTACTCATAATGCATGCTATACTTGTTCACTTATTGTTGCTGTTAACTGCACTGCATCACAGTGGTCACTAAGGTGGTGTATCTGAAGGGAATGTAAGAGTCCTGCAATATAGCTAACAACCTGTCATTGCAAGATGTGTGCACAGAGATGAACATAATGGTGGGACAAATGGTCTACAGTAGGGATATGTCTGAAACATCACCCTTATACAGTGCTACAACAGTGTATATACCACTATTACAATGACAACTTACCTGCAACAGAAGCAGCCGTGGCTTGCACACATCTTACAATCCATGGAATGGATACCATACCCAACAGGTAGCCCCCAGGAGTTGGACATGTAGATTTCCTCACCATTGCATATACCATGGCAAACAGTGCAGACAGTCATGTATGTGGTGAGGATGTATGGGACAGGATTAATGTAGAAAATAAACAGATGGCCATCAAAGACAAATGATGACACATGTTGCAAACTGGCCATGCAGGCTGCCTAGTAACATGCCACAACACTGAGGGAGTTGCAGAAATGTCTAGCAAGAACTGGCTGTGCAGTACCTGTGTCAGCAATCACCTAGACTCTGCATAAGTGTGGCCCATGGGTTAAGGTAATCAGATGGGACAGTTGTTCCACAGGAAACATTAGCCAATGCTCTGTACAGGTAGCATATGCATAACATCAAAAGTCCCCCAAAGACATGCATTGCAATGTGTACTGGTGTACCAAGACCAAGTTAGAAACCTACAGACAGTATCAATTAAGATACATGTGCTGCACAACCAACACCTCTCCCCACCTCAGGCCCACCATCCCTATCTGTACCTTGCTGTTGCCAGTGTACACCTGCAAGTTTGCCATTCATTATCCGGGACTAGACCAGTACACATGGTGTTCATAGTTTGGGACACTGCAAAATGACACACATGTCAAGCATCTGCAGAAAGGCTGAGGATGGGGAGGGGGTGTCATACTGAAACACAACAGTGCACTGAAGCAGAGATCCAAAGCTCACAAATAATGTCTGTATCTGCACACAGTCAAGGTCATGAATTTTGGCAGACATAACCCTGACTCCACAGCAATAGTAACGGCACTGTGTGACCTCAAAGGGCTGTGCACATGAGTTGTTCTTGCAATCATGCAGAGTCGGGGATCATTTGTAGGGCATATTGACCAAATACTGACAAATGCAGATGGCCCATGCTAGTATACCCCTTCCAGGAATAGTGACTGCTGTAGTACACATAACAGTTGGTGGAACAAACTATCATTATAAGGGTGTGCACATATATGCACCCACAAATTGTATGTATCTCAATCAGCATCTACACAACTAACACATTTGTTTGATACTGCATTTAATTGCACAGGTCATATGTCACATAGCAGGTTTGTGTAATGTTAATATATGCAGTAATGTGGGCCCAGTGAATATCAGGGAAGAGGGTGCCATATCAATAAGGGTGTACACACTCCTCATAGCCACAGTAAGGTTTGAAGGTTGTCAGTGTAATAGTATTTTATTGGCCATACATGCAACGCTGATGATGAGATCTGTAAATCAGACATCAGGCATTCACAAATGACATATGGTCACATATCATCCCAGGTATGTGTTGGACAAACACATAGGGGCTGTGAGCAGTAGAGCAAACATAACTGACACACATATACACATTCAGCAATGGGGTGCACACCTGTGAGGTATGGTGCACAGTACATGCCAGGGTGCCAAACAAGTACACAGCAATACTGTGTGCATGGGTGCAATGTGTTCCAGGAGAAGGGGCATCACCTACTAACACAACCCATGCATCACAGAGATGTATAATGTTGGTAACAGGGATTGACTATAGCTGCACTGCATGCTGTTGAGTGCCATATGTCATGCATGTTGACAGATGGGTAATGAGAGATCTGTGTGTAATATCTTTGTGCAACCTCACCTGTAAGTGTATGTGTGTGTGGGGGGGGGTGGATTTGTCGGTAAGTGCTATCTAGTGGAGTGGAGGGGGGTTGATGTATGTAGAATGCATGCCTGTATGTGTGTGTGTGTTTGTGATTGTGTCCATGTATGCTCATGTGTGAGTGTGGGGTTGTTCATACCTCTCAACTTCCCTTAGAAATCATGCAGTAGATGGAAATGGACAGACACATTAGACACCAGGAATACTTTTCTTAAATGTAATTACAGGAATACTGATAGCATAATAAAGTCTGCAGCATGAAAGATGCATTGGGAGGAAAAACTAGACATCAGGGATACTTCTTTAATTGCAATCAGCAGAGAGGTGAAAGAATACCCAAATATGCCACACTAAAGATGCAATGGAGAATTACTAGACAACACCAGAGAGTGTTTCCAAATATTACTGTAATCCACATAAAAAGTTAATAGAGCAACAAATATTGCATCTACTGAGGAATAGTTAAGTATGAAACTCCAGTGCATGACATTATTGACTGACTGTAGTAGCCCATAACATATGGGGGCCATGCTCAAGACTTCTGGACAAAACCAGGGTGAATACTTGATGACATCAGGGAGTCTTTGAAAAAATTACTCCAATCAAGTTGAAGAGTTAATGGAGTAACAGGTCATGTTTTGTGATCATTTTCTGAGCAATTGGAAGAATGTTACATTAATGATTGGTATTCTTCTTCTTCTTTTGGCTTTTCACAGTTAGGGGTTGCCACACAGGATCACCTGTCTGCTCATGACTGGCAGTGGAGGTTTATGGTGTCAAGTTGCCAGCCCGGCACCCAGCCTTCCACTGAAGGCACACACACATGCACAGACTCACACCTAGGGCCAATTTAGAGTGTCCAATCCACCTACAGAATGTCTTTGGGATGTGGGACGAAACCGGAGCACCTGGAGGAAACCCACGCAACCACAAGGAGGACATGCAGAATCTACACAGCAAGGCACCCCAGCTGAGGATTGAACTGGAGAACCTCTTGCTGTGAGGCGGCAATGCTAACCGCTGCACCACCGTGGCCGCCCCATTAATGATTGGTATTATTGACTGTAATTATTCAAGGCTGATGCAGGATGGGGAAAAATAAGAGAAAAATCTAGGGACATTCTGTAAACTCAGTGACAGGTAAGTAGTATGGTGGAATGTCAAGTGTGTGTGTGTGTGTGTGTGTGTGTGTGTGTGTGTGTGTGTGTGTGTGTGTGTCTACTGTTAAGAAATGACATACAGGTCTTAAAGTACATTTCTTGTTTTCCCCTCACAGGTGACAAGATGGGTCAGGGTCCCTCCTGCAGGCAATCTGATATTGGTGTCCATACAGACACTGATAATAATGATAGGTGTGTTGAGGCACAGGCAGGGTTGTCAGGGGCTGAAGCTGTGCCATTGTTTGACATCCCACTGTTATCCACCCCATCGACCGCACACATTGCCTATACATACCCCATCACCAGTGGCCATAGCTGAGAGACATATGGCAGTTGGTAGCATGGGACAGGACAGTGCAGCATGTGTGCCTGGACACAGCAGCCATAGCCAGATGTCCGGTAAGGTACCACATAGGCAGATGTATAGGGGTGCTCGTAGGAGTTCTGCTGGTCATCATGCCCCTGGCAGAGGTGCCACATCTGGTGCCACCAGACACATGTTTCAGACCATCATGGAGGTGCAGGCACGTATGGAACGGTATACCAGACAGGGTCTGAAGCTGCAGAGGGCTACTCATTCAGCTGTTATTGACAACATCCGTGATCTTGCAGGTGCCCACCGTTATTTTTCAGAGGTCATGGAGAGATGGTTGGGTGAGGTGGTGGGAATCCTCGACCGTAGAATGTCTGTGCTTGAGCATGTGGTGGGAGTAGAGCAATGGCCATGTGGATGTAGACCAGCATCACCAACAGCTGGAGGTCGACGTGGATGTGCCAGAAGTCAGAGCCACTCCCATAGTGGCAGTACCAGCCCCAGCACTGCAGGGGGGGGCACTGTCCACACCACAACACAGCAGGCCATGTGCACGTGGCCCTGGCCAGTCCCAAGAGGGACCTGGATCCAGTGGACATATGTCATCATCAGGGCAGAGTATCATATCATGGCTTGTACCTGGTGGTGGCCGTGAAAACCCTGGCAGGCACAGTTCTCATGTCCATGGCCAGAGACAGTGAACTACACAACCTGCCAGGTATACTCTGCAGCTGTCCAACAAACCTCTGTACAGGGCAGCCACATGGCAAAACAGTGTGCATGCATACACACACACACACACATCACCAATGCAGGTAGAGCAACCCCATGCCTGCACACAACACATCACAACAGCCCAGTTAATTATTAAACCCTCTCACACACACACACACATGTCAAAAGTATGACTCAGCCTAGGTCTCTGGCAAACCAACAACACAACCTGCACATATGATGATACCTGTGCCACACCCCTGACATCCATAACATCGATGCAGGGACAGGCTAATATGGTTCTGATGCACAGGGTGACTGTACTATGGTGTACCAATGTAATGCTGTGTAACATGTTGTCAGCAGTAAAGTTTAATGCTTACCTTTCAGAAAGTGTAGCTGTCCAGCCATGATGCATTATAACTGTTATTAACACTGAGTGATTGCGGTCTCCAGAATATATTTCGTTTGTATTGTAGGTGTCCATGTGTCAGTAGGATGTTGGTCTGCTGTTGTTTCCTACAAGGGGTATGGCACTGTGTTGACACCTTGGCTGTGCCATATCCTGGGTACAGGTGAACACATGTCACAGATCTGTATAACAGTTACTGCATGTGCCACATGGCTGATAGGTCTGGGGGTGTATACAGGTGAGTGCATGGTGGCTGATGTCAGCAGCCCTTCTACAGTGGACAATGGTAAGTGTACTGGGTGGTACACACCACATTTTTGTGTAATGCAATACACAGAGAATACTGTACACATAGATGTATGTACTTGTGCAAGGAACCCATTTTAGCCTATGTAATTCCACCAAGACAGAATAGGCACAACAACACATTGGGTAATAAGCAGTCTGCTATTTTAATGTCATTGACAATGGTGCTGGCAAGGTATATGTTCCATTCCCCAATGTAGTGCAATCCTCAACTCTGTAAATATAGGTGTGCTGGTGTGGGTGGCACAGCCCTACCCTTTGGAGGATGTGAGGTGCTGTAGAACCGCAGATAGTGTGATTGACAACTACTTAACCTGTTAACATAAACTATACAGTATTACAGCCAGCTAAGCGGGGGGATACACTCAACAGTAAATAGAATAATGGTGGCTGTGTCCACAAAAGCCACACCCAGCTATATATACCAACCCCAGTATCGCTGTACACCTATACAGTGGGAAAGAGGGCATTTATACATCTACCACTCATTGTGATGGAATGTATTTCCACAGGATGATACCTGTGAAATGTTAGCATTTGCCAGGCAAATCTCGTAACAGATGACCTCCTGAAACATGTATATTCTGCAAACGGAAGTAGATTCCTTCACATACACACACATAAACACACATAAACACACACACACACACACACACACACACACACACACACACACACACACACACACTTACTTGGCAACACTAGAACCCCTACCTAGGTATGTAATGCTACTGATGAGTGTGGCCTTAATTGCACACACCACACAGCTTTTAGGATGAGGTGTGATCCAAGTTACATGTTATGTGAAGAACATCCCCATGCCCTGTACAGTATGGTAATGGGGGATGTACTGGCTATTTTTGGACATTACATAGTGTGACATACTGTCATATACACTTCGACAAACCCATAGCAGTCATACACACACCTGAGAGACCTGGGCCTATCAGTGCTAACTACCTTGTCGATGTGTCCATTCTGTTACAGATTGTGTCCATTCTGTTACAGATAAGTTGCATACAGCACATGCATAACTGGGCTGGATAGTGTTATCAGTTACCTGTATGGTTGATGTTGACAGTGGTCCCCATACAGTGGAACATGGGACATGTACTGGGGGTACCAAGGTGTAAAAACAGTATACCCAGCACCCATACACAACAGTGGATATTGTACCCACTGAAACCCATGATAATACTCTGACATACCCACCATCACACATTGACCAGGACTGCAATACAACCCCTTGTCTATCCCAAGAGTGCTACTACAGGGATATGCATCTAATGCACATGGCACAGGGATAGTAGGGTGATGCATTGTCATGGCTCTGCTATGGTTAGCAACATCACTATCCCTAATACTGTGTGGCAAGGTGTATTGTATTAGGAGAATATGGCATCAGAATGGTGTATCCTACAAATATACACACTTGCACACATACGCACACTTGCCAGAACTTAGAGGGTATCCCATGCCTATCAACCCGTTTCTACAACAGTGTTGTGCTGGTACTGCAAGCCACTGGTAGCCCATAGGGTGAAGAGTGTAACAAGGTACATGTAATGACCAGTACAGCAGCAGCCACATCTAACTATGGCAATGGGGGGTGTGGTGGGTGTGAAGAGACTCAGGGTATTATCTTTGAAGGCTGTGTGTTAAGCTGAAGCACTACGTCTTGTGAATAAAATGGTGTTTTGTTAGTAAGTTTCCATGACCATTTGGTTGTTTTCATTTATTTTTTAACAGTTGTTTTATATTATCAACTACTGGTCTACAAAGACACACTGTTAATCTCAGTAATGCAAACATACACATTTGTCAGTACTGGGGTCCATCTGTGCAGGTGTTCATAGGTGTGTACCAGGCTACTGTCCATGGAGAGATGGGAAGTTTAGGGGATGTGTGTACAGTGGTATCATGCCACCTGACATTTGCCAGCAGGCCATCTTTCAACAGATAGCACAGGAGTGATTCTCAGGGTGAGAATTACATGCAACATCCAATCATCTGGTTGCCTCTTGCAGAGGGCCAGTGAGGTGCTCTAGTTAACATGTATGCAACATGTATTACATAACATGGTCAGAGTCTGTCTTGGAGACCTGTACCCAAGCATGTTCTGTTGACTGTGATAGTGTAGTTGAGGTATCCATAGCATGTGGTGCATACAGGGTGTGAATTCCTAGCTGGGGCATTAATAACACAGCTGGGCAGACATGTCAGTGTCTCTCAAGCATAGATTGCCTGTAAGCAGCCAAGATGGAGTCTGACATTTGCATATCTGTACAGAGGACAGACATCAGCTAGCCAACTGGTTATGCAGTACGATGACTGTGTTGACAGATAGATGTCTGACACTGATAGGTATGCCATTACTACAATCAGCAGCCATCAATGACATGTCCTATACACACAGTAGCCTACAGTTAATATCCACATCAGATCAATATCCAGTAGCAAATACATAATTACACACAGCCCACATACAAAGAACATGATAGTGAGGACTGAGAGTCCATCTTTGCATGCAAGTGTGTTTGATTCCAGTACTACAATCTGCAATCTACTCTTATTTGGAAATGCACTGTCAACAGTTGTAACGTAATGATACACTATGTGCCAGTGTGACTGCATATAAAATGGGATACTACCCATGTATGAAACACATTCAAACAGGAAAGAGTATTGTACAAGCCATATATATATACTCAGGTGTCCCAGACAGTAGAATCACACCCCTTGCTACTGTAATGACAGCAAAGAGACGCATGTTAGCCACATGGAATTAAATACACTTATTAAAAATGTCATTACCCTGCTATTTCATCAGACAGGAATGTGATCACTGGTTACCAGGGCTGAGCCATGCTTAGCAGGTGTAAGCATTACTTAAATGTAATTGCTAAGCAGATTTGCTCACTGGTAAGTGAAGCTTACATGGTGTAAGCGCCTATACATTTAACCGTACATTAGCAGTGCTTACCATTGTGCAGACCCATGCAAACCTGCTTAAAGCTGCTCAGAACAGTCTTATCCACTCTGTATCCAACAGCCCTTGCTCTGCCCAGCAAAAAAAATAATCAGCCCTTGCAGGTCTCAAACCCAGGATCCCGTACATTACAGTCACAGCACTTAACCACTAAGCAATCATACCTGTGAAGACAGTTGTTGTTTTTCCAATATATCTGTCAGTACACATACTGAACAACTGCTATGACTTCTACAATTGTGTAGAACTTGTTAGTGATATTAGTGTTGAATCACATATGTTGTTATATCTAAATATACACATAGATAAATACGGTGTGATACATCTGGGAAGGTATATACAACAGTCATGTCTACACATAACAAGGATATGGCTATATATATATGTAGTTATATGTATACATGTACATACACATATATATTTTTATATATATGTATTTATATACATCTGTATATTGCGTTTTATATATATGGTCATATATAGATCTATCTGTGTATGTGTATATATATATATATATATATATATATATATATATATATATATATATATATATATATATATATAGGACACAATCCACAATACCCAACCAGTTCTTGAATCCAAAAAGTAAATTGCAATCCACACAGTAGAAATGTAAGGATCCAGATACTTCAAGTAAAACTTTCCTTTAATATAGGACAACTAAGAACAAAGGCATAAGCGCTTTCGTAGTGGTGCTACTTCATCAGATATATAACATAAATTGAAAAGCATCAAACATTTATATAATGGTTACTACATCACATGACTAAATCAATTACTACTAAAATGTATATACATTCTAAAAAGTCATATACTATTTTTAAAAAAAAAATTTTAAGTACATAAATACAATTTGTCTAATAAAAAAACTAATAAAAATCATCTCCTTTTAATAGGTCAATACATATACAAAAGCAATATGTTTAAAGTAATAATATAAAAAAGCATATAAAAAGTTTAAAAATAACTTTTTTCTATTTTTTATTTAGGCTTCTGGCCTTCAATTTAGGTTTAATAGGTACTCTGTCATTCAGGCCATATGTATATATATATATATATATATATATATATATATATATATATATATATATAGACACACACACACACACACACACACACACACATATATATAGAGTTCTCTCAGGAAAAGAATTAGAGAACATTACTATCATGTAAAAAAAGGCAGTTTATGGTTATAGCACGTACCTTTGAAAATATTATAAAAGGAGATATAAATAATTTAACTGAACATATAGAGTCAAAATGGATTATAAGATTAAGGGGAGATCATGGTCATGGCCTGAATGACAGAGTATCTATTAAACCTAATTAATTAAACCTGTATTGACCTATTAAAATGAGATAATTTTATTAGGTTTTTTTATCTAAGACAAATTGTATTTATGGACTTTTAAAATTTTTTTAAAAATAGTAAATGACTTTTTAGAATGTATATACCTTTTAGTAGTAATTGATTTAGTCATGTGATGTAGTAACTATTATATAAATGTTTGATGCTTTTCAATTTATGTTATACATCTGATGAAGTATCACCACTACGAAAGCGCTTATGTCTTTGTTCTTAGTTGTCCTATATTAAAGGAAAGTTTTACTTGAAGTATCTGCTGTCCTTGGAGCCTTACATTTATACTATATATATATATATATATATATATATATATATATATATATATATATATATATATATACGTGTGTGTGTGTGTGTGTGTGTATGTATATCTATATCTATATATATATATATATATATATATATATATATATATATATATATATATATATATATATATATATATGTAAACATATATATATATATATATATATATATATATATATATATATATATATATATATATATATATATATATATATATATATATATATATATATATATATATATATATATATATATATATATATATATATATATATATATATATGGGTCTGCTATGTTTGATTGAAAACTCACTTGATTGAAAATTAAATTACTAGGACCACTTCACTGAAAGCTCACTTCACTGAAAACTCACTTGACTGAAACTCAGTTCATTGAAAGTTATAAATGGCCTTTTTCCCACTGTAGTGCGATCCTGGAGTTAGTATATAAAGTAAGGGGGGTGTGGGGGGCGAAGCCCCACACATATCTTCGTTATATATTCTCTTTTGGAAACACTTGTTTATTGCACTTGTAAGTATTACTGTGTTGGTTTAAAATGTTTATAATATGTAAGGGGGGCTATGCCCCCCACCCCCCCAAAGCCAACTTCATGCTTCTTAAAACAGAAGTGGTGAACTTCATGACACCCATGCAGATGGACAATACAGTTACGACTACTGAATCCTACACAATTGCACTTTATTAGCACTTACATGAGTGCATAGATCATGCTATCCCAAACAGAACCAAGACGCTATACTCCAAAAAAAGGAAGCCAATCTGGTGGTCCCCTGCCATAAACAAACTACAACAGAAGGGAGAAACTGCTGCAATAGAGAGTAAAATCCCATGAGTGGAGGAGCTCCCTGGTCAGCCTCAGGAAAAAGCTGCAATCCCTGATAAAATCCTCCAAAGCTAGTTACAAAAACAAAATTGCCACTGATTCTAAAGACAACCACAAAGCATTCTATAGCTATGTCGAAAATCTCAATGGCAACATTCAGATTTGCTCTGAGTTACAGCAAAATGGCACTAAATATACAGACCCAACTGATATTGCCAACATCCTGTCAGATAGGTTCAGTGCTACCTTTACCCTCCTCTCACTCCCTAAACAGCCCATCTCTATGCCGGAAGAATGCAAAGTTCCTGTAATCACGGTTGCACAGGTAAAAAACTCACTCTCCAAAGCCAAGAACACAGCATCCATGGGACCAGACAACATCTCAGGCTGCATTCTACAAAAACTACAGAATGAACTGGCACCCCACCTAAGTACCATGTTCAATCATAGCCTCACCTCAGGCTTTGTGCCTGCTGAATGGTGCACAGCGACAGTTATCCCACTCCACAAGGGGGGAGCCACCATGGACTCTGGGAACTACTGCCCCATTAACTTGACGAGCCTGGTCTGCAAGGCCATGGAACGTATCATCATGGAACACATAAACAAAGACATTGGTAATCTCCAAACTCTGGACCCCACCCAGTTTGAGTTTGTAAAAAGAAGATCTTGTCTCCTAAACCTGATAAACTTATTTGAAGCAGTCACCAACCGTAGACAAGGGTAAGGTGGTTCATACAGCCTATCTAGATCTTGCCAAGGCTTTCGACACCATCCCCCACTCTGGAATTATAGATGAACTCATTAAACTAGGTATAAATCCCTATGTCACAAGATAGGTTGCCAACTGGCTCACTGACAGAACCCATGCTGTGAAAGTAGCAGACTCCAAATCTGACTTCAGACCAGTGACAAGTGGAGTACCACAGGGTTCAGTCCTGGGTCCTCTCCCATTTGGTATCTACTTCTCTGAAGTACAGGCTAACACAGAAGGTCTTTGGCTAACAAAGTTTGCAGATGACTGCAAACTAGGAGCCATATTCAAAACTCCTAACGATGTGGACATCCTACAAAAGGGCCTCACTGAGACAGATGCCTAGTGTCAAAGCCATGGCCTCAAGCTCAATGCCAAAAAGTGCATTGTCATCCCCTTTGGTAAACACTCTGTACCCGTGAACTACAACATAGGCGGTAGTATACTTAACACCGAAAGTGTGATAAGAGACCTTGGGACACAGGTGGACAGTAGTCTCTCCTTTGATAATCACATCGCCACAGTAGTCAGGAAATCCTTCTATGTAGCACACCTCACCACAAAAGGATTCTCATCCAGAAAAAAAGGTCATTGTTCCCCTCTACTCATCACTCATTAGACCCATTATAGAGTACAATGCCCCTTTGTTTTGTATGTACCTCACAAGACATCTACAACAACTGGAAAGCCCACAGAAATACCTCACAAAGAGGATTACCAGCCTCAAACAGATGCCCTACGCAGACCTTCTCAAAAAACTCCAGCTTTACTCCGTTGCATATCACCTACTCAGAGGTGATCTCTGCCTACCATACAAAGCTATGTCAAACCCAGAGCTGTTGGACATGCTCCACTTAAAGAAATCACAATCCCTCCGAGTTACACACTCTATGGACCTAAATCTTGTCACCACAATAAACAGAACATGCCGGAGGGATAGATTCCTGTCCCAGAGACTTCCCATACTATGAAATAAACTACCTATCTACATCAAACAAAGCTCCTCATTAGCACTCTTCAAGAAAAATCTTGATGATTGGATGGGAAATAGGAAATTCACCCCGGGGATCACCTCTGTGGCTCTGCTCGACAGTGGCACAGTTAAATAATTTTCTTGGGTGGCGAAAGCCAGGGTACCTTTTTGGCTGGGCTTGTATAGGTTCCAGGGCCGATAGCCTAGTACCTACCTATGAACCTATGAACCTATGAATATGTATCACACAAATATGTATGTGTATGTGGGGTGCATACAAACATCTGGTCCACACTCTTGTAACTCTCTTTACTTCACAGCTGAACTGTTCTGCCTTGCTGCAACACAGACAGGTGTCACATGTGAACACAGACTGACATTAGAGGGGTATATATATGGTGACAGATTTTAGATTATCATATTATACTGCTATGGCAGTTGGGTATGCTATGCTACACTTTAACATGACTGTCCTGCAGGTGGTGTGGTCTCACACCCATGTGTCTATCATGGCAGTATTAATACCCCCCACCAACCATTGGCCACAGTAATGTACAGAACACAGATATCTTGGGTCACATCTTTGCCATTCACTGCTGCTCTGCACAGTTGACAGGCATGTCCCACTGCCCACAGGGACTGACACTATTGTCCAGAGCAGTTGTTGAGCAGAACATCATTACAGGAGGAAGTACTGATGGCACATATACTTCCTTTCACATTATACATCCTATTAGTCTATGCCATATACTACGTGCAAGTAAATGCATATCTTCACATACCTTTTATGTTTTTTTCTGCTGTAACACAACCCTGAGCTTTGTTACTTTTATTAAAGTTGTTTTTTTCTTTCTCTCTCTCTCTCTCTCTCTCTCTCTCAGTCTCTCCAGTAGAGTAATTGAGCTGGTTTGAATAGATTGCAGCGTGCTTTTGTTGGTAATGCACATGATCAGATGGTGGCCTCTGCACCAGTCAGTGTCCACCAGTTGCTTATTGCATGCAGCCTGCTGTGTAGTACTTCAGATAACCACTGTCATTCCAATTCTGTACTTTAAATTGCTGACTTCTGTGGGCGTTGTCCCTTCACCTTTCCGGCATGGATGACATACTTCCTGTGTGTGGACATCAGTGTTAAAGATAGCAGGTAGCAATACCTCTTACAGCAGAACCTGCAGACACAGGCCAAATACACATTTGGCTAAGGTTCCAGATCCACAGACAGTGTGAGCAGTGTTGTTGTGTGCATTGTATCTTGCTGGTCTTACAGGGTTTCTGTGTACATGGTACATTTGCATGGAATGTTGTCTGTCTGCATTGCTCTCAACTGTGTGCCTATCCATATGATACCAGGGGGAGTGGCTGATAGGTTTTGTCTGTGCACCACACAGGTATTGTCCCAGATATATCAGTATCATTCTGTCTCTTGAGTGCTAGATATATCAGTATCATTCTGTCTCTTGAGTGCTATCAGTACATGGCTACATCCATTTGTATTTCAGTGTTGTATTCCTGCATACAGATATGCTGCAACGAATCCTGTAACACCAGCAATGTCCAGGGTGTGTAACAGCAATAATGCAAATATGGCCATATGTTCCTGCCTCTGTCCTACACATATATGCCAGTGTATGTCCTGCTGTGATACAGAAAGGGGTTGTTAGGTAATGGCCTATCATTATTTACCGCTAGCATTACTGCTATCATCCCAGTCATGTCATGGACTCCCACACCAACTGTTGGACCAAGTCCATATATATGGGGGTAACAGCTGGAGAACACATATGTGCCCTTGTACATTCCAGAGGTAAGTGTGTGGTACACAGTGTTCCTTGAACTTGTACAGCCTTTTATGGGGGGGGGGGGTCAATGCCATTAACCTAGGCTATGACACCTTTTCAGTGATATAACTGTTAAGGCGAGGGTTATTCAGTGTGATAGTGAGATGTTAGGTTAAGCAATGTTATGTACAAGATATGTGACATTAACACAAGTGCTACTTTTCCCCCTAGGGGTTGACTGCAGGGTGTAATTGGAGGCAGCTGAACTACATCTGTAATTGTTGATTGTTAAGTATCTTGAAGGCAAATCCTGTTTCTACTGTTGTACTAATTGCAGGCCTTGGCCTGGACAGCATAGTATGGTATATATCCACATTGCTTGCATCTACTGTTTTGTGTGGGCCTCACATTCATCACTGATTACATATTTCAAACCTTATGTGGTGTAAGTACTGGCATACATTTATTGTATAGTGCACAAATAAAGGTTATCTGTGTATGCATACCTGTGTGTCGTGTCATGTTCTTTGAATTGTGGGTGGGTATATGTTTAATGTCAGTATTCTCATTTGTGGGAATGGTTGCCACACTACACATGTTACAGGTGGCAGTTAAAGGGCTTGTGGCTGAGGGATATACTTTTCACCCAGTACTTCCACACTACTTCTACATATGTATGGCTACTAATAGCTTTTGTCTGTGTATATGTGTACGTACCTATATATATCTCATATAGCTATATCTATATAGATATATATATATATATATATATATATATATATATATATATATATATTTATATCTATATATATATATATATATATATATATATACACACACATATGAACATATGCATGTATCTATATACAATTGATGTTATATGATTATTTGTGAGTCATACATAAATATATATATCTGCATATAGCTGTATATCTGTCTATATTTACAGATATATATCTGTCCATATGTTCATGCATGTTTGGCTCATATTTTGGCCTGTACCTCATTCTCTTGGCAATTGACATGGATGATCGCAGCAATGAAGTCAGTAACTAGTGCTGACACAGTTGTGTTTCAGACTTCATCTCCTTTTACATGTGTTCTAATGCATATAACTGTGTAACTAGCAACATTTAAAGTGTATTAGAGCATTAGTTGACATATATCCCTATTTCTACCCACAGTGTGGCATACTTTGTCCAGACTTCTTGCATTAACAGGTTGTGTGGTATGATATTGATACATTTCCTGTACTGTTGACTGATTGTGCTGGATGAGATGTTTGTGAAAACATCAGGTTATGTATATCTGCAATGGTTTATTGGTAAATCAGTTTGCGTATGGAGTGCAGGGTCCTGGGTTCGATCTTTGGAGAGGCAGTTTATTTTGTTGCTGGGCAGAACTAGGGACATTGGATACAGAGTGATTAAGGCTCTTTTAAGCAGTTGTAAGCGGGTTTGCATGAGTTTGTGCGACAGTAAGCACTGCCAACCTCTGATTATGTTTTCCTACAGTCAGTTAGCTTCAGAATTGCTCAACTTGTGTTGACATAGCTTACTATCGTGCAAACCCACTTACTGCTGCTTAAAAGTGCTTACTGCCACTTACCCCCATGCTAATTTCTTTAAAAGAAAAGGAAAAAGGGGTTGAGAGGAAAGTGGTGAAAAAAGGGGGCACAAAGAGGTAAAGACAGTAGGGGAATTAGCTAGGCATGTGCAGGAAGGGTATAGGAAAGGTCCATAGCTGCCCATTACTTCTACAGCAACAGCTGTGCATATACACTACATTTACAGATACATTTGGACCCTCAAACCCATGGGATAGGGGTGAGGACAACATATATTCATTGTGATGCCAATTAGACCAGATTACATGTGTCCAGTGGACACATGTGCAAAATGGACAGCTATGCATGGGGCGAGATTTTTTTGTGGGAACAGATTGCCCTTTTTTTTTTCAGATGAGAGTGGGATGTTGGGGAGGAGTAGTAGGTATATTTGGGGAGGTAGGTTGAGTAGGTTAACAGACAAGGCAAACGAGATGCATACAGGGCCAGTATATGACACATGTGGGGGGAAAACGTCTTGGACGGGGAGGGGTGTTTGGAAGTCGCAAGCCCATTAACCCCCAACTGGAAACAGTGGGACTGAGGTCCCCACCCATGGGCAGTTACCACTGCACCTTCATGGCCCCAAAGGTAACTTTGCTGGGGGCTGTGTAGGAGGTGCAGGCTCACCCTCTAATAGTGCCACTTGGCCCTCAAGCTGGCATAGCTGCTCTTGATACTCCAGCTCAAGCACCCTACACACCATGGCCTGGACCTGTTGATGGGTGACAGGTTCCCCTCCGTGCCCGCTCCGAGGGGAGTGAGCCCCATCCCCTGCAGCGGTGCCACCCAAAGGTGGCACAGGTCCCACGGAGGAGGAGGTCCCAGGCTGGGCTCCAGATGTGCTGGTGCCTGGTGCCATGGCCAGCTGAGGTGGGACAGGTGGATCCGCTGGGACCGGCCTTCCCATATGAGCTATGTTATCACAGGTTTATGACAGATAAGGGTTAGTAACAGTCAACAGAATTCAGTATTAGTTATAACAGCAAGCATAGGTATTTCCATTAACCCAAAACACCAGATTTAACACAGTTGCAGAGCAAGCAGAACACATGCATATATGGAACTACAGTGGCCATTACAGGAGCATGCTGATTTTATTTATGGCAACAGGCCACCAGTATGGGTGTATTTTAACATCGCACATGCATTGAAGCAGATGTGAATATTTATAAACCATTAGGACATATGTCTCAACAAAAGTTTGGAGTGTACACATACCAGTTGAGGAGTGTCATTGGGTTATTTTGCACATATGGTAGGGGTGAGAAAGAGAGAGTTCAATTAACAACTAATATATCCTTTTAGTTTTCACAACATTCTTAGTCACTGCAGTGATCTTTCCCTTACATGTATTATTACACAAACCAATGGCCTTATATTGTACACTGGTATGTTTATAGATTATTATATACATGACCTGTGTCTTACATACAGGTGTGAAAAGATGCAGGTGTTAATGCAACATATGGTGAGAATTGCTGTCATACACTTTGGGTGAGGCGCTAGAATGACAGGTTTGTTTTCATATACATGCTATGACTATGTACATTATATGTCATTAACAGCTGCCTACATTTCTTGGATCATCATATTGATTTTTCAGGGGAACAGGGTACCAGGCTGGTGATATGGGCCATTTATCTGAACATGCTGGGCAGATTGAAACAGTCGTGGGGTATAAATGTGCATACAACTTTCAATTTGAACATTCTAGCAAATTCTGTACAGCTGTTGGGTGTGATTATGCATACAGCTTTCTATCTGAACATTATAACAAAATCTGTACAGTTGTGTGGTATGCTTATGCATATAACTTAGTAGCACTCCCAGGATTCAAACCCCTGCTGTGTGTGACAAAAAAGTATAGCTAACATCACAGTACACTGTGCTATCAGTGAATGGACGTCAAGCTTATGTCTGTTTTCTGTCTAAGACTCCCTCACTTGTATAATATGACTGACCTCTTGGCACTTCCAACAATGTTATGCAGGACTTTATACACATTTTATCTGCATACCACAGTGTGGGTTATACTGCTTAACATACAACAGTATTATTTGTAGTATGCAACAGTTCCCCAACATATGAAAGAAGAGTAAACAGAAGCACTCCAGGGGTTATACCTTTATTCACAGACTATTACACATTTATTTCTACTGTTACAACATTTTCTAAGGCCCTTATATTTATTTGTTATGACAGTACATGCAGATTAATTACTAACCTGCCTCACGATGCAGCCTTTGCAACCTAGCATCATGGGCTTGCTGGTTCGCAGCCCGCTCATCTGCATCTGTCAGAGAAATACAGTGATATTTAACCATACCTATCCATACTATACACAAGCTAGGCAATTATTTACTACTTAGTAGAATGGATACTTAGTACTGGGGCATTTGGCATCTGCCGAGACTGCTGGATCCACTGTTCCAGTACATCCCCCCTCCACCGCTTCAGGTCAGCATGGTGGTGCCTGACCTACTCACCAGTCCGGGGGATACCTGTGGCACCGGTGAGGTTATGGGCGAGACTGTCCCAGGCCTCCGTTTTATACTGCAAGCCCTGGTACTGGCCCTGGAGTAGTCTCTGCTCATGGTGTTTTACCAGGAGCCATGATTTTTTACTCCTGGATGCCCCAGCGCTGCGATCTAAATCGAGTGCCTTCACCCACACCAGCCATTCTGCCTGCAGTAGGAAGCTGCAACCAGTTATGAGAAGTATTCCCCTGTGGGGTTTAAATATGGCCAATTTCCCACACTTTCCCATGATTGGCCAATTTTGAAAAGGCTAAGCTATGGGCAAACCTGCTTACATAAGGCTGGCACTGCTTAAAGAGGCATACCACTAGGCAGATTGAATTGGCTCCCCTACACATTGCTTACACTTACTAGCTTGAGCTGTGCTGTGGTTAGCATTGCTTAATAGTTAATTAGCACTATATTTGCCATTTGGCAATGATTTATTCTTCATTACAGGTTATATATGTGTCTGGTATCTGTGATTCATGTGTACATACACTGTATGGAGACCTGGGGACTTCTACACTTTATTACAATAACATCTCAAATCTATGCTTACTGCAGGACTCCAGTTCACGTATTTATGTTATGTAGCAGGTTATCCCATTTCAGTTCATATGTTTGGTTTGATTTTCCTGTGGTGAGGATTGGTTTGCTGATACCTCATTCATATCTATTGCTATAATGGCTTAGTGGTTAACTACTGTGACTATAGTGTATAGGGTCTTGAGCTTTGCAGAGGCAGTTTATTTTGTTGCTGGGCAGAACATGGGCTGTTGGATAGAGAGTGATTAAGGTACTTTAAAACAGTTGTAAGTGGGTTTGCGTGGGGTTGTGTGACAGTAAGCACTGCTAACCTCTGGTTACAGTTTCTTACACTCAGTTAGCTTCTACTTTGCTTAATCTGTGTAGGCAATGCTTACCCCTGCACAAACACACTTAAACACGCTTACTAATGCTTATTTGTGCTTAAACCTGCTTACTAGTGCCTTATTCATTATGAGACTGATACTTCACATGTTCATTTGATGCAGTACTTCAGTTCACATTTAAAGTTATTATGTAGGTTATACGGCAAAAAGATGTAAAAATATGCTCATATACAGATTTCACTTGGAAAATTATATGTGCTGCAGTAGGACTCGAACCGGGGATGCCTGTTCATTAGGCAGACGCTCTAACCACTACACTATTGATGTGCTACTTCATTTGCATATATATTCCTTGTTATCCTCGTCAGCCTTTTCAGCTGATTTAACCATAGCTAAGCGATGACAAGCCCACGCACCTATGGTTAGCTGTACTCGGGATTTTAAAAAAATAAATAAAAGGGTTTCTTCATTTTATTTAAATGTACTGTTGCTGTTGAACACATGGGAACAGTTGGTGGGGATATGCGGTCACCTATGAGCAGTCTCGCTCATTTATTTACACTTTCTTCTGTTCTACTTTGCAGGGGCGTGTTTATTCTGAGATCTCTTCTCTCAGACACGCCCCCTGCACTCATCCACTCTCCATGTTGGATTAGGAGCTCAGGCATTGTGCCTTCATTAATATGCATGGTGCGCTGCCATCCTTCTCCTAAACTGCCGCTTCTGTGCAGGACTAGATTAGTCCTGCACAGAGGATTAGTAAATCTGGGGGTTGGTCTAGGTTCCAGTAAAGAACTAATCTCTTTATCTGTCATTAAAATGTCCCAGTGCTTCTCAATTATATTTTTATACAGCCTCACATCAGTGGAATAAAACTGGAAATTTAATTTTCTGTCTTTTTTTTTATGTGTTGCATGTACTGGCATATTATTCCCTTTAGAAAAATATGATCTAGCTGTGTTTTCCCTCATTTCAGATTTTAGTTATAGGTAAAATATATGACAACATCAGAATAGGGGACATTAGAAACAGGACAGAACAGCTTGAGGCAAAATGTATTATAAGACTGAAAGCAGATTCTGGGCATGGGTTAAACGATAGGATACACATAAGACCAAAACTTAAAGCAAGACCATTGAATAAATGCAATGTAAAGTCATTTTATGACATGCTTACTTACATTAAGTATTAGAGATTTTTAACAGCATATGTTTTTATATTTGAGCACATTTTTATATTTTTATATTTATATGTGCATTTTTATATATGTATTCTTTATACATGTGTTTTTTTATGTTTGTTATGCATTATATTTTTTAGAATCATGTTTACACAGTGAAGGACTGAATGTTTTTACTTAATGAAGGATGTTTCTTTAAGATGATTTTGACTTAATTAGTTCGTTCAAGGTATATAACTTACACAGTAGACAGCATGCATTTGTATCTGACGAAGCAGAAGTTATCTGTGAAAGTGCTTATACCATCTGTGGTTGAATAAAGAAGAGTTTTTTACACTGGAACTACCTGACATTTTTTGGACTACAAGTGTTTTACATTATTATTATTATTATATTATGTTTTATAAGTGAGTTTTGTGGTGTTCTGACATGTCATTAAGGACTGCAATTGGGAAATAATGGCATTCATTCGGCTTCCAGGCTTCTATCATTCAGGGACTCCTGCTAATACATATCCTGTTTTCTATCAACTTTTTAACTGTGTGAGTGTAATTTTTCAGAGGTGTCCCTATTTTATTGCTTATTCCCCCCATTATTTGTGATTTTGTCCACATGGACTGCTGTCAGGGAATATTGGCATACATTTGCTTTTAGACCGCGATCCTTCAGTAATTCATGCTAATGCATGACCTGTTTTCTATCAACTTTCTACATTTGTGGGGCAATATGTATGTTGTGTCCCTTTTGAGGGATTTATCCCCCATTATTTGTCCATTTGCACACATTTCCTGCTTTAGCAGGTTGCAGAGGTGTCATATGGCACTTTTGCAATGCAGGGGATGTGTCACAGAACCTGTCACACACACCCTGCATTGCTTTCCTGATGCCATTTTATTTCGGTGTCCGCAGACACTGAAATGATCATTTATTTCATTTCAGTGTCCACAGACACTGAAATACAGGCATAATATTGCAATAAATCTGTAATATTATGCCAGATTCTTATTAGTAGGTGCCGTACAGCACTTTCTGAGTTCGGGGGACGTGTTCAATGTCTGTGTACTACTTAGACATGCCCCATGCACTCGTTCACAGTTCTTGTCTGTATAGATAGAACAGCAGCGTGCCTTCATGAATATGCAAGGTGTGCTGCTGTGCTATATGGAAACAAACCATTACATGCAAGAATAGTGCTATTCTTGCATGGAGTTTATTGAATCCAGGGGAGTAGACATGACTGAGCTATGTCAGAAAAAACAAAATGCAAATAGTATCTGGGACATCTTATGTAAACATACTTACTGCATGCACACTCATCAAAAGTCATTCATCGAGATAGCACCAGCCACCAACTTTATACATATTAGCAGACAGAAAATGAAATAAAAAGAAAATAATTACCAAATCCTGACTCTGGTTCTTTCATAAAGTAACTATACTCCATGGCTTATTTACCTGATTTTCCTGGCCTTGATAAACAAAGGGGTGCATCTTCATCTTCAATACAGGTGTGTAGAAGTAATATTTTGTTATGGAGGTGTGAATGGGGATTGTCTAGCCTCATGAGTGCCTCTGCCTCTTAGCATAGTACTTTTTTGTTTTTGTGTGACACCTGATTACACCTACAAAACAGAATAAAAACTGGGAATTACTGAACGCATATCTTGCGAGTCCATCTAAGGACTTATTCAACAGATGTTTATTCTAGACTAATTTCTTCCAATCCTTTGGAGCTGTTGTGCCTGAATTATTTAGAGTTAGAGAATGAGACTTTATTTGACATTTCATCTGATACTGCTGCAGCTCTGTATAAGGACATAATAGCATTGATTGCCAACACTACAGCAAAGGGGCGGAGCTCGTGCCCTGGCAAAGGATCATGTAAGACCATCATCTACTTGACTTCAGTAATGTCCCCATGGGCCTGTTTGTTGTTGGCAGGCTGCTTCTACCTCTTCCTGTTCACAGCCATTTATCTGCCCTTTGTCTGTGTGTGTGTCTCCCATGTCTCCCCTTCACTGGATCCACAGCTGCCCCCTCTTCTTCTGTATCTTCCATGCATGTCTGTGTCTGTCTGCCCATTCATTTTCTAGTCACTCTCCATGTCTTGCTTTTTTCTTGTTTCACCGTTCCATTTTCCCTTATCTTTATTTAAGTATAAAGTGGAGTCCTATACCCACATGAAGTACCATATCACCTCCTAACCTCCTTTGTCTTGCATTGTTCTCAGCTTGGGTTTCTTTGCTTACTTTACCACATTTCTTGCTTTATTGTTCCTATTTCTATCCTTTAATGAACCAATATGGTGCCCAGCTTGATATTGATCTGTTCACTACTTCATACAACTTCCTATACTGTTTTTTTCTTTTGTGTGCATACTGGCAGAATGCCAATATGGCTGAAAGTTTGTTTTAATTGATGTTTTTTATTCACATTATAAGTAGTTTTGTGCAATGTAGCCTAAGAATGCAGCTTTGTCTTTCTTTAACTGTTCTTGTCTACTTCACTCTGCTTCATTTACGACATCTCCTCTTTACCTTGGCTTCCTCTTTGAAACACAGTGGTCTGACAACTTAGGCCATTTCTTCCCATTTCTTTATTCATGTCTCCTTGACACTTACCATGTTATCTGCCAGTATACCATTGACTCTGTACTAGGTTAATATGCTACCCTGTGAATCCAGCCTCATGTCACTTTTTACATGTTGATTTTTTATGACTTGATTTAAGTATTATGTTTAGCTGACAGTGTAAACTTGTTCTGTAATTGTAAAATGTAATACCTAGTTTGAAGCCTTACTGTAGGAGTAGATCCCAGAGTGGTCTGCAGTTTAGTAAAAGTATATCTTAAACAAATCTCTCTTCACCTGAACATTTTAAAATGAAAATGTACCTTATTCAATGTTGAAGAAAATATTGCCTCACACTGGACATTTTGCATGTCAGAGATATACATAGAACTATGATGAATTATTTGAAATGAATAATATTCAAATAAATATTCTCAGCTTTATTGTGACTTTTTTAGTTTTTTTTTTCATTTTGTAAATATGACCAGAAACCAATATAGCTCTACATTGCACAGGGGTGGTACATATCAGCCGGACAAAGCTCCATTTTGACTTATTCTGTGGATAATGTCATTGTTTATTTATATACAGGGTGTTTCTTATTTCCTTTTTTTTTACACTGAACTCTGCCAAGATATTTGGCTGACTCAAAATTTATTCTGGTAAACCATTAGTGATTTGTCTTTTCAACGTCAGTTGCAACATATGTTCAGAAAGAAGCCAAGAATAGATCTGAACATGAACTCTTCCCTACTCATCTGCCTGATATGCGGGGATGTAATTAAATTGGAGTACACCCTTCAGTACGGTAAAGATCCCTTCATGGATCTGTTTTAAGTTTATTTTTATGTGGTGGATACCAGAAGTAAACAAAAGTGGCTATAGTATGCTGCAATGTTCTCTGCTCTCCACTACCAAATTTTCATATATAGCATTTCATAACAAAACCATATAGTTTTGTACCATGTTTAGCAGAACGTAAACATATGATGATAAAGGCAGTGGAAGACAAGTGACGTGCAGAGTCCAGCTAGTGTTGTAGCCAATCCAACTTGCCACATATAACTCCCTGTCATATTCCCTTGTCTCATCGTTGTCTTGCTGGCTTTCAAACAGTTTTTTAACCTCTCAAGTGACTTATATAGGACATTGCCTCAGGTATATAATACCATGCTTGTACTATCACCTGCATGAATTAATATTCTTTCATCAAACTTCACAACTCCACATCTAGCTTTTAACCACTTGTACTTCCTTCTTCCAGTGTGCTTTCACTTTAGACTACCACAAATATCTGCAAACAGTACAGGCTATTTAAATCATAATACAGCTTAGCTGTATGTCAAACTTCCTACACTGCGGTTTATTATTCAAGTACCGTCATACTCTTCGTTATTAGCAATAGTTGTTTGCTAATAATGAAGCTCAAAAGAATAGTGTGGAGAAGGCCCTTTTGGATGGATACATAACTATTTAGCAAATAGAAATATTGCACTGAATTTAAGGCTCTTTAACTTACAAGATAATGTATGACCCCACGTTCTATACTTCTTTCTCAATGTTTAATAAAACCCCAGCTGTGACCCTCCCAAAGTTAACATTTCTTACATGTACAGACTATTTGATTTTATTTTATTGATTATGTTTTATTAAATGCACATAATATTAATTCTGGTGTACAAAATGAATAACAAGAGGACCAATAAACTGGGGCATCCACCATTTAATAATAAGCCAGCCCTTAGCAGTAATTAAATTATTACCATGATATTTTGGAATGGTTATCAAGGCTGTTAGCCTTCAAATGTCTGATCCATTAAGCAGTCTTACCTAACAATGTAGATGCCCTGGGTTATTATTAAACCATGCCCTTTTCTGCTGTTTTGATGGTATGAAGAAAGTAATGTAATTATGTTGTCAGTCCAGAGCCAAAAAAGGCCCCTTACTCTGTTATTTGAAATTCAAAATGGAATCAGGGTGTTCTGTGGCTCTGATATTACTTATATCGATAAGCAGTTTAAAAATCTCCACAACTCCTAATGAGAGTAGTGAAGTAATATTATCAAAAAGTCTAATGGAAGAAATAAAAGGAAATTAAACTAATTTTAGAGGATACTGCGATATGAGATAAAGATGAAACAAATAGCGCGTTTTTTCACCCAAATGATTTCAGAGTTAGCTTTCTCTTTGATAAAAGCAAGAATTTAAATTATTTGGTGTAAAGACAAAGTTAGATACTTTTCTGTGACAGACAAGAGACCGGAAAAACAAAGTTATAAAAGATAGTTTGCATAATGCAGTGATGGGATGGTGAGAACAAAAGCTCACACCATATTAACCTGCCATGATTTCTTTTGGAAATGAAGCATAGCGCCCTACCTATTCTGGTACTTATTTAGGCCCGATAAATACACAATATAGAGGCAAAAATGCAGATACGTTAAAAATAGGGCTGGCATTTTCTGTCTGCTCAATAGGGATAAGATCTTGCAACCAATGATTAGCCTTTTTGTGATTCCATGATTCTGATGAAACCTCTGAAAATATATACTGATTTAATACTAATTCAACTTATTACATATAAACATGGGGAACTATGGCAACTAGTCACCAGACAAATATTAAGGGTGTTGCACTTGACTGGCAGCAGAGATTTTGCTGTTTCAGATCTGTACCCCGTTGTATGGCACATTACATTATGAAAACTCACAATGGAAGAATTATTCATCAAAATATGTTTATAAACTTTACAATTACAGATTTCTGAATTATTTATTTTTAGAACCTGATTTGATACTGTGAAATAAATACATGAAGATGGTCTGAGGATTACATCTAATGAGAAAAATTATACATTTTGGTGCTCTTAGATTTGGAAACATATTCCCCTACCTGGAAATGATATGACTAGATATGCCTACTAGGGAATTCAGGCAGCAAAATTCCTCATGGCCTATTTAAACAGTTTGAGGTATTTGCATGATGAAGAGGATATATCAGAACATAAATTAAGGCATACACTAAACTAACATAATTTTAGGCAAATTCTGAGACGACTTGTCAGAATATATGGAGTGAGACTGCCATCTGTATCCCAGAGTCAATATTGTTTAGCCTGGCTTCAAGGAATTTCCATTGTCTTGTATAATGTCTCCTTGCAGTACTATACCATGAAAAAAAGACTTAATGCTGTTAAAAATCAATTGACAGTGGAGATCCTCCAGTTCTTCTACTGCTGATAAGTGCCAGGAACATACAGGAAAATTTATCTGTAAGAAGCTAAATTGGGCAAGATAGAAACTATTATCGGTGGGTTATGACAAAGTCAGAGATACACCTAAATGTGAGAGAAGGTGTGATGGCCATGCACTGACCCAGCAATCGAGGGGCCTCAATCCTCACCACTAACGCCAGTGAGGGACATGCACATTGTGAGGATGATAAGTACACACACAGTAAAGTGCAACTTTCCTTAAGAGCACACAGATCACAGTCAGTCTGGGGCTGGTTTGTCTCTCTTTCTCCAGATCCCCAGTAAGACTCCCCACTGGTACAGCTATAGGGTTAAGATCTCAGCTGAGTGGTCAAGCCAAAACTCCAGCACCCTCTCTGTCCAACCAGTGCTTCATGTCCCTACCCAAGTGATTAACACACACACACTTTGAGATTTGATTTATATACAAACACACAGACACTTCTGGGGAAGGCTGGCATAGGTTCACTAACTATGCCTCCTTCTGCCCAGACTATATGGTAGCACCACCTGCCACCAACCACTCTTACTTATCAGCTACTAATAAGGACCTTTCCAAAGGGTGGCCAATTCTATTGTATACTGTTACTGTTATCCAAATGGTGTGATCAGAACTTTTAAGGCGATTTAGGAGTGGCCTATATTGTATCACCAAATACATGTAAGCACTCTAAGAGCTTAAATATCTCTAAACAAAACCAGCCACAACTAAAAAGTTTAAATATATTTAATAATAAATAATAAAAGCACAAGACAATACTCCATAACCCAATACAGTGACAACAGAGTTCAGAATCACAGAAAATATTTTAAAACAACATTGCAGGACAGTCTCACATAAATACAGAAAACATTTTAACTAATCTTACTATTTTCCCATCTTTATCTAAGAGATACTATGTCCTAAATGTCTTACTTACAGAGCCAGGCCAATACAGATAAGGGGATGCTCTTACTAGGTCCAAGAAGAAATAGAAAATGCCCAGACTTGCTCTGAGATATAGATCTTTAAATTAGTAATACACATTACTACTGGGTTAGCTAGATGACCTCACCATTTGACAATTGCCTCTAGTTTCCAGGCTAAACAGATACCAACAGAATTTAACATGTCTCTATGAAAAATACTTCTCTCTTAGAAGCTGACACTTATCTCTTAGAAGCTTGCCTGCAACTGGAAGTCATAAAACAATTAACACTTTTACATTTTAAATTTAGTAATTATTTCTGTCTTAAGACAATAGAAAGAAACACTACCTGCAGATATTTTGTCTTCTAGTTCTGGTAAACACACTCATAAAACTATTAAGACACAACAAAGCACTGAAAAGGCACCCACTGGTAATCTGAAACAACCAAGATGCAGGAATCACGAACCAGGTGCTGAGTAAAAGTTTTTTAATTAAAACAGCTCCACCAGCTCAGCGTAAAAAGTACAAACACTTCCAAAATGTAAAGTCAAGCGCTTTACATTTTGGAAGTGTTTGTACTTTTTACGCTGAGCTGGTGGAGCTGTTTTAATTAAAAAACTTTTACTCAGCACCTGGTTCGTGATTCCTGCATCTTGGTTGTTTCACACTCATAAAACTCCTTACTTATTTTCTCAGAGTTTGCAAGTTAACTTTGTATTTCCCAACTTCTGCTATGAAAACATACATTTGCACAGGAATATAGTCCATAAACATTTTTGCTCTTCTCCATCAGAGTGCACTGTAGTTGCATTTTTGAAGCTCAGCACATAACATATAGGGCAGGATTCACAAAGGCTTGCACAGAGTGTAAGAGACTTGTAAGACTCCATGCAAGCCTCGCGATCCAGGAACAGCCCAAAACTCCGTGTAAGAGACCAGCTAAAACGTCTCTTACACGGACTGGGCGTGGATGTGCTAAATACCTCACTTGCAGCCAAAAGGCATGCAAATGAGGTAGAGTAGTGATCCACGAAACAGAAAGCAGCCCGTGTAAGAGCCGTTTTAGCTGCAGAAATGTACTCAGTTGACAACTGAGTACGTTTCTGCAATATCACAATGGAGCCATGTCAGCTCCAAATAAAGGGTGCATATGTGTCAGGCAGCATGCCAATGGCCAAATATGTGGCCACTGGCAAGGTACCCCGATGCAAATATGAAAAATAATTCTTTTTTTTTTCGGCGATCGCCGATGTTTAAGCATAGCGCAGCCAGCGCAAACGGGTTGCGCTGTATAACACATAAAAATGAAGGTTATAAACCCACAAATGTGGGTTTTATGCAATACATGGATTTACAATACAGGGACCAGCAGACCAAAAACAACATGGCCACCGTTTAGTGGTTGCTAAGGGGGGAAGCTGAGTCTAAGAGATGTAACTAAGCATCAGTAGGCAATCTGATGTAAATGAGCATTAGGATACTGAATTCCACAGTCACATAGCAAATGAGCACATTTTGAGTAGTGTAAGAGATACATAAGGGGGAGGAATAGAGTAGGAGATAGGTGACATCACAGGAGGGAAAGGTAGAAAGAAATGCAGTTTATTGGAGGTCAGTGTTACATGACAGATGTCAGACACATATCATGGAAAGAGGAGTGCCACAAGATAAGCATGGGAAAGTCAAGAAATGGAAGGTGTACACTGTTACTTACACCAAAGTTTCTTGTTGGGCGTGCATGCACACGTGTGCGTACCATGAGGCGCGGGTAGGACAGTGTGTGCGCGTGTAGGGCAGACTGAGCATGTGGGAGCCTGTTGGCAGACTTGTAAGGCTGTTTGCACTGGCGTGCGCGCGTTTTAACCCAAATAAGCAGATTCTGAACCGTGTAAGCATGTGTGCGCGTGTGTAAGCTGTTTCTGCTGGTATGCACATTGCTACCCCCTGAGGAAACAGAAAGGAAAAAGGAAGCAACAGAATTAGTAGAAGCTAGCAGGGAATACTGCTGGAGCTAGAAGGTGAAAACAATTAGAAGCAGGCAATTACACAGGCAGAATAGTAGCTCAGCCAAGCACTTAAAACTCTGCAAACAGCAGTGCAGGATGTTTCTCTCAAGAGACACTGCAAGACAGGAGTAAGCTATTAGAAGTGAAAACTGAAAAAGCTGAACTCAGAGCAGAAATGCTTGGGGCTGCCATAGCTGTCATAAGGAGAAATAGGCGACTTGCTGAGGATGGTGACAATGCAGATGGTGCTGGACAACCCACAGTGAGGAGACGGAGAAGAGTGTACAGGCCCAGGGTCACCTATGATGGGTTACATGAGCTGGAGATAGTAGAGAGCTATAGAGTGGACAGAGATCTCCTGCAGCAAATTGCCAAGCTGTGCAGGCCACGCCTCACACACAGAACCAACAGAGGGGAACCCATCACAGTGGAAACCAAGGTATCTGTTGGCCTAAGAATACTAGCAACAGGTACCTTCCAGAGACCAACTGGTGATATGATGGGGATATCACAGGCACCAGCCTCCAGGGTACTGCACCAGTTCCTGGATGCCATGTCAGTACATGTCTGTGATCATGTATATTTCCCCAATGCCCATGAGGTATTGGACAGCAATATGCGTCTCTTCCAGCAAATAGCGGAATACCCTGAGGTAGTGGGTGCAATAGACTGCACGCACATACGCATCAAAGCACCAGCCTGTGAGCAGGGTAGGGCCTACATTAACCACAAGGACTTCCCCTCCATCAACTGCCAGGTCGTGTGTGATGCCCAGGGCATAATAATGAATGTGTGTGCTGGCTGCCCTGGGAGCTACCATGATTCCCACATCTGACATTTGACGCAGTTGCACCAGACATTTGCCAATGGGGACATCCCACACGGACACCTAGTGGAGGATGCAGGTTATGCACTGGAGCCGTGGCTGATGACACCCATCAGAAATGCACACACACCTGAACAGGAACGCCATAATGAGGCACACGAACAAACACGTAATGTAATAGAGTGTGTGTTTGGGCTGCTCAAGTCACGGTTCCGGTGTCTGGACACATCTATTGGAGCCTTGCAGTACCCACCAACTACATGTACCCAAATTGTCATGGTATGTGCTATGCTACATAATATGATCTTACGAAAACAGCTGCAGCAGGACCAGCACAGGGCCAGGCCAAACAGCCCCCCCCCCCATTGTCAAGGCCATCACAGGCAGAGCGTTACTCGGAGGAGGAACAACCTGAGCCTGCCCCAGTAGGCAGAAGGAGGCGTGCCCAGTATGCCCTGGCCTTGGCAAAGAGGCAACGCATAGCACATACACTGGCTCAGTAGGAACCCTGGGAATGATACCCCTCTCTGACTCACTCATATAATAACATGGATGCCTAAAATGACATAACCTGCTCTCAAACATGTACAGGGAGTGTAATATGTGCATCCGACAGAGGCAGCCCTGCAGCACCTCCTGAGGCATGAATGCCATGTGTTAAGTAATGTAACACCATGTAGTATATGCACACTTGAGGACCCTGACTAACATCCTACCCTCACCAAGCATGATGCCACAATATGATGATGGGATAATCAATTGCAATAATTGGCTGAAGTAATGCAGTTAGTCAAAGGGGAGCCAATGTGTGCCAGCCTGGGATGACATGCTGAGCATGACATGATGCTCCACCTGCTAAAGGTGGCGTGCACCTATCAGTCCAGGCCACATGGATACTGGTAACGGCTGTCATTACCCACAGCGTGCCCTGAATAGGTAAGGCTCAAAACACAAACCCACCTCCATAGGTACCACAAGGGATAAGAACCTAGATGTAAAGCTACCCAATGCCAGAAGTCTAAACAGCAAGATGCGTGCAGTGTAAATGCACCCAGTATGGAGAATGATATCTGTCCTGTAACAGAAAACTGGGTCAAGGCTCACAACAGCACCCTAACACTACCAGTTTACACCTCATACTGTGCTGTACAGCCTCAAAACATGGAACAAGCTACAAAAGGAGGGTGACTAGCAATAATTTTCAAGGATAACCACACCCCCATGTTGGTACCACAACAAGAAGCAGCATGGACTAGCCATGGTCAAGTAACAGTGGCTAAAACTGCTTCCCAGTTTATAGCCTGCTACAGACTACCATCCTAACACCAGGAACTGCACCTGGCCTATGTTGGAATACATGAATATATCAAGCCTCCCAAACCACATTATATTGGTTGTCTGAAAATACCCAGACATAGACTGGGAACATTATACTAGCTCCAACACTGTAGGAGAAAAGTTCCTAGAATCCATAAACCAAAATGCCCAGGAACAACGTACCACTCCCACAAGAGGGGTAAGCATACTGGATGTGATAATCAGCAACATGGGTACTGGATGGCAAGATGAGAAGTGTATCCCTCACTGGTAAGACCAGACCATAGAGTAATTACACTGGATATACACATCCTGACCACAGTCCCTGGCCAGAAAACCACAGTGAAAAACATGTGTAAAGCATAAGTTGCACCCCTCCATACTGATGTGGAATCCATTAAAGGCCCTGTGCAGGTGCAAAATATGGGCCACACCACAGAACCTGTTATAAAGGCATTCCATGAGCACAGCCAGGAATGCTTGGATTATGCAATCACAAATAACAACAAGACACAATGCCATACACGCAGGCATCTGGCATGCTGGACTCCAGCCATTACCAAACCATGCAAGAGAATGAGGAAGCTACTACATGATAGAGCAAACATAAAAAGGGAAGTAATCACTGATCAGTAGTATGGCAATAAAATATGTCCACACATGCAATCCACTAAGGCCAGCTACAACAAGTAGAATCTGTGAATCCTGAGGCAATGTTACACCTGCCCCAAGTACACAGACAACCCTCAACTCCCCCCAATAAATACAAATATATGTGAGAGATGCAACCATTTATCCAAACCGGAGGCTGAGCTCCCTCAACTCAGTACTGTCAAAACTAGTCAGGAGGAGAAGGTAACCCCACACACCACAAACCCAGTCCCACATAGACCTATCACAACTGCAAACCAAACACATAAACACAGAAAAACATTCCCGGAGGCCCTAATTACAAACACACCACACCAACAGAGGCCTCCAAAGCAGACCCCAAAGCAACCACAACCTCCAAACATAGCACATGCAACACATAGTACACAAAGCTGGTGTGCCAAACAGTCACAGGCCAGAAGGAGAAACAACATGCCTGATACAGTTGTAATAGGTGACCCTATAGGCAGACACACTGCTGTCCCACTCACCAGACTGAACAAGGGAAAGGGTACAGTAAGCTGCCTGTAGGCTGCTACAATACACCACATAACACAAGTACGCAGGTCACCTCAAAGCAAGTAGAAATATGATGCAGTCATTGTCCATGCTGGTGTGAATGACCTGAGATGTACCTCCCTGGACTACATGAAAAGAGACATGGATGAGCTCTCTGAGTATGTACTCCAGGCCGGTATGACACTGGCCGTTTGCAGCATCCTACCCTCACCAAGATTGATGCCACAGTACAAACACAGAATGATCAGCTTTAACAGGTGGTACAATTACTGCTGTCATTCCAAAATGTCTGTCTGCTTGGGATTCATGCATGACAAGCCATGCTGCTGTTCCAGGGATGGCTTGCACCTGTTACCCCTGGGCGTCTGGATATTGGATAAGGCTTTTGCCACCTCCATAGAGCCGTATGTAGGCAAGGCTGAAAAGACTAACCCACCACCCTAGAAAACATAAGTGGTAAGAAACATAAGGGTAATGCTGACCAATGCCAGATGTGTAAACTGCAATATGCATGCTCCTGAGGCCCTCTCCAGTATGGAGAACATTGATGTTTGTGCAGTGACAGAAACCTGCTGCAAGCCTACTGACAGCACACCAGCACTACCAGGTTATACCTCATATCATGCGTTATGGCCCCAAAACCTGGACCAAAACATAAAAGTAGGGGGAGTATCCATATTCAGCACAGACACCCATACGTCCAGGTAACTGACGATGCACGAAGCATCAGAGACCACCCATGTGCACCTAACCGTAGGCAAAACTGCTGTACAGTCTGTAGCATGCTACAGACCACAGTCTCACACACAGGAACCCCGCCCAGACGTCTTGAAGACACTGGACAGTATGAATGTCCCACCAAATACCAAACAAGGTACTCACAAATTACCACATAGGTGGTAAACCATTATGTATGGAAGGAGTAATCAGGGACCTAGGGACACAAGTGGACAGTAACCTGTTATGTGACACTCACATTGCCAATGTGGCTAGGATGACTGTCTATATTGGACACCGTATCATGAAAGGATTCACATCTACGTCAACAGAGGTCATTGTGCCCCTGTACTGTTCTCTTATCAGACCCATAATCTAGTACAATGCCTCATTTGGGATGTACCTTACCTGACACCTGCAGCGCTTAGAAAGACCTCAAAGGTACCTCACCAAGAGGATAAAGGGTCTCAAATATATGTTATATGCTGCCTGGCTGTAGACACCCCAGCTGAATGCAGTCACATACTGCCTACACAGAGGCGTTGTATGTCTGTTGTACAAGGCCATGTCCAACACATGAGTAACGGACATGTTCCACCCCAGAAAAATCAAAGCCATTGGAGCTGTGAGAGTGACAGATGTCAACCTCAACACATAATGAAATAGGATGTGCTGGAGGGACAGATACATAACCCAGAGGCTCCCCACACCCTGGAACAGAATCCCACTCCATGTTAGGCAGAGCCCCTCACTGACACTCCTCAACAGGAATATTGCCAAGTGGATGGATGATCGTAGATGTACACTGGGGGTCTTCACTGTGTCACATCCAGACAGAGGCACAGTAAAGTAAATCATAAATGGCCATAATATTCACATAGCAAGGGGCGGCGAAAGACACACACACTCTGGCTACGCTTACAAATGCCCCAGGGTGGATAGCCTAGTATGAACCTATGAACCTATGAACCTATGAAGATACAAATTGTACAGGACACTAAGGATAATCCCAAGGCTTACTCAATTGATGGTAGGAACCGTGTTGGGAATTCACAGATATGCTCTGAATCCCACAAATATTACAAACAGCATAGCAAACACACACACATATTGCCAACATACAACCTGACAGGTGCAGTGCAAACCCCCACCCCCAGAATGCAAAATATCTATCCCAGCAGACTGCTGGCCCCCTGACATTGCAGATGCTGAGGTAACAGCCAGCATCTACAAAGCAAAACACACAGCAGCAATGGTATGAGATGGTGTCCTGGGCTGAGTCCAACATGGACTCCAAGAAGAATGGAATGCCAAATCACACTACTGCTCAATGTCAGCCTTACCACAGGATATGTACCCAAAGAGCAGTGTACAACAACAGTGGTCCTTCTCAACAAAGGTGTTGCCTGAATGGATACTGCAAACTACCACCCCAGAATCCTGACAAGGTTGGTCTGCACAGCTATGGAAAGGATCAGCATGTACCGCAGACATAAAGATATTGGGGACCTACTGACACTGGACCCTACCCAGTGTGGCTTTCTTAAGTGCAGATCCTACCCCTAAACATGTTTGACTCATTTGAAACAGTCGTTAAGGTCATTGATGAGGGCAATGTGGTCCACACAGCGTAGCTGGACCTTGCAAATGCTTAAATACAATACCCTACGTGTTCATTATATATATGTTCACCAGCTTAAATATAAACCTCTATGTCAGTAGAGGGGTTGCAAACCAGGCCAAGGACAGAACTGACATGGTCAGACATGCTGCAGCCATGTCAGACTACAAAGCAGATATAAGTGGCATCCCACAAGGCTTGGTCCTGGGACCTCCCTCGTTTGGTATATATGTCCCATAGGTACAGGCCAACATGGAAGGACTGTGTCTGAACATGTATGCAGAGGACTACAAACTGCCCACCATATCTGACCCTCCAGCTGACACACGCATCCCACAAAAGGGCCACATAGAAACAGACAACTGGTGCCATAGCCATGTCAGCAAGCTAATTGCAGAAAAGTGTATAGTCAACCCCCGTGGATATGCAGTAAGTGCCCACCAATTACCACATAGGTGTTAACCCATTACGTACCTAACATGTAATGAGAGACCTGGGGACACAAGGTGATAGATATCCTGCATTGGACAAACATGTGGCTGTAGTGTTCACAGAAACATACCATATACCCACCTAATCATGAAGGATGTCAGATCTAGATAAGGGGAGGTCATTGTGGTTCTGCAGTCATCCATCATCAGCGTTATAATTGACTACAATAGCCCCTGTGGGATGTACCTCAGCAGACACCTCCATCAACTGTAAAGTCCCCAACAGTACCTCACCAGGAGTATCAAAGAGCTTGAACAGATGCCATGTGTTGCCTGATTAAACAAACTGCATCTAAACACACTGCCATACTGCCCACCCAGAGGCAATCTGTGCCTCATGTATAAAGCCATGTCCAATCTGGAATCAATGAACATGCTGCACCTTGTACAATCTGAATGGCAGTGAGCTATGCACATGAGAGACCTGAACCCCAGCACTGACATACATAGGACAAGCTGTACTGCATGATCCATAACACAGAAGCTACCCCCACTCATGAGTAAACTCCCAGTACAGGTTATCCATAGAGTCACTCATCGATTCACCTCAAGAGGAATCGTGATGAGTGGATGGGAAATGGTAGGTTTACCCTGGGTATCACTGTTATGTCACAGGTAGACGGAGGCACAGTATACTAACCATGACATATGTCATGGCAAACTCCACTTACAATGTGTGTCGAAGGACAAACACACATTCCGACTAGCATTAGAAATGGTCTAGGGCACATCGCTACTGTTTGCCAATGTACACCTATGTTGTGGAATACACTACCAATGTTGGACAAGCCTGGTATAAGTAGTTCATATCCGAACATAATGCAACATGGTCAGATGTGCACAACTGGCCCCTAACCAGGCTGTTGTGCTCACTATGGAAATGTAAAGCAGTGATAGGACTAAAGCCCAGTATACTGTCCACCACAGTGAAAGTACTGAACCAGTACACTATACGGTACTACAGTGTTAGGTCAGTATGAAAGGATGTTGACAACTGTATGCAAAGTATCCCATGCAAACCCTGCAGGCACAGTACAATCCCTGTTGTGTTCACACACAAAGCAGTTGGACAGTAACTACACAACATGACACACAACACATAACCATAAACGGGAGATATTGTTGAAGTTCACACACATCCACAAATGTGGTGGGCTGCAGAGTTCAACATATGGAAAGCACACACTGGGCATGCTCGCACACTTTGATAAATGAGACATATGTCAGACAACATGCCATGGGAACGCTGAACTGGGCATGCTCACACACTTAGGCCAAATCACAGTTTAGCAGTTGGCCACACATATCTGGTATGTGTACGTGTTATTCCAGGAACCAACCACATTACAGCAATCTGCTCAGTGCACACAGTTAAATGACTACAGAGACATACGTGATATAGTGGATCCCTCCCATATGCAAACATCTTCCACAGATACACACGTTGTTCATACAAACAGGGAATGCTATGGCAATAAAGACCTGCAAACAGTCTATCAGCAACAAATAATGTGCATCTGACAATTAAACATATGGGTGTAGAGGTCAACACTAGGCTGTTTGCCCTAGGGAATGACAGCTTAGCCAGAGTGTGCTTGGCGTCTGCCTCCCCAGTACAGTAGGCTACTTTGCCACTGTAAAGTAGGTCACATAAGGCATCGTGTGAGGCTAGTGTGCTGTGCCTCTGTCAAGCAGGGACACAGTGGAGATCCCAGGGTTTGAATGTGCTAAGCCAAATCCATGTTGTTGGTGTGTGCTGGAAGAGGGTTGCTGAGGACCTCTAACAGTAAGTGGGCATCAATAACAGACTGAGGGGAGCCTTATCTGCATTGTCTGGACAATTTCACTGTCAACACTGTGTCATGATGATTATGTGGGATTGAAGTGTCGTGCCGGTACTGTTCAGAGATGTCCTCCCTCTGTGGGCTACTGCTTTGCAATGTATTAGTTCACTCTGTCTGTTGGACAGCTCATATATGGCTGGTGTACACCTGACAGGTGTCCTGTTGTGGAGCAGTCATGGGTATATTTGGGATAGCATGATCAATGCAAACCTTCCACATGCTCATAGAATGCAATTGTCAAGGATTATGCAGAGTGGCCAGTATACTCCCCCAGCATGGGTCCTTTGAAGTCTTCCACCCCAGTCTTCACAAGTGTAAAGTCTGCTTGTGATAAATACAGTTTGTTTGCAGTGACAACCTTGCCTGGGGGTGGGGATGGGATATGGATGTCCAGGGAAAGGTGGGTATGGTCAGATATCAACAATGGTGGTCTACCTCTTGTGTGGAACAGTGAGTACCCATGTTGCAGATGGTCAGGTGCAATATGTATTCCCCCATGTGGCTGTGGTGAGTGGTTCTGCCATAGCACATGGACTCACAAATTATAGTGGCTTTAGGGTAATGTTGTAGAGGCCTGAGTAGTTCCCACACACGATATGCCTGTACCTGACGTTAGCAACTGGAATGGTGTATGTGAACACCTGCATATCCTGGCACTGTTCCCAGGGAAGCAAAGTGTGTGTCCTGTGGGAGGGGTGTTCTGGACTGGTTGTGTTGTGTGTTACAGGTTCTGTGGTCATGAAGCATGGTATAGAACATAACCTGCCAGTGCGATGTGCATATCTGACCCTGAAGTAGGTGGCTGCAAATGCATATATATGCTATCCCCCACCTGACAGGTAGTACTAGATGTACATACCTCTGTAGAAATAATGATGTCAGCACCCTATAAATACTGCAGGTGCAGAAGAGATGCTCTGTAGTTCGGATAGCGCGCTCTGCTAATGCGTCTCTCTCACGTGTCATAATATAGTTAGGTAGGGGTTTGAGTCTTGCAAATGCTCAGTGTGGGTGAGCGGGGATGTCTGTGTGAGGGGAAATGTTCCTTTTGGCAACTGGGAAAACACACTACAGGATGCACATTCCCCTTTCTAAACACTGATGATGTCAGCACCCTATAAGTACAGCAGGGGAAGGAGAACCTCCCTGTAATGCAAATAGCGTGCTCTGCTAATGCGTCCGTCTCGAGTGTCATAACATAGTTAGGTAGGGGTTTGAATCCTGCAAATGCCCAGTGTGTGTGGAGGGGGGTTAGTGTGTGTGCAAGTCTGTATGAAAGAAATGTCCCTTTTGGCAACTAGGAGAACACACTACAGGATGCTCATTCCTCTTTCTAAACACTGATGATGTCAGCACCCTATAAGTACAGCAGGAGAAGGAAAACCTCCCAATAATGCGAATAGCATGCTCTGCTAATACATCCTTTTCAAGTGTCAGAACGTAGTTAGGTAGGGGTTTGAATCCTGCAAATGCCCAGTGTGTGTGCAAGTCTGTATGACAGAAATGTCCCTTTTGGCAACTAGGAGAACACACTACAAGATGCACATTCCCCTTTCTAAACACTGATGATGTCAGCACCCTATAAGTACAGCCGGAGAAAGGAAACCTCCCAGTAATTCGAATAGTGAGCTCTGTTAATGTGTCTCTCTCAAGTGTTAACGTAGCTAGGTAGGGGTTTGAATCCTGCAAAGGGCAAGTGTGGATGAGGGGAGTATGTGTGTTTGCAAGTCTGTATGAAAGGTATGTGCCTTTTTGGCAATTAGGAGAACACACTACATGATGAACATTACCCTTTCCAAACACTGATGATGTCAGCACCCTATAAGTACAGCTGGAGAAGTAAAACCTCCCAGTAATTTGAATAGTGCGCTCTGCTAATGTGTCTTTCTCAAATGTCATAACATAGTTAGGTAGTGGTTTGAATCCTGCAAATGTGTGTGTTTAGATGAGGGGAGTTTGTGTGTGTGCAATTTTGTATGAAAGATATGTGCTTTTTGGCAATCAGGAGAACACACTACATGATGCACGTTACCCTTTCCAAACACTGATGATGTCAGCACCCTATAAGTATAGCCAGAGAAGAGGAACCTCCCAGTAATTCGAATAGTGCATTTCGCTAATGCATCTCTCTCATGCGTCATAACATAGTTAGGTAGGGGTATGAATCCTGCAAGTGTGTGTGTGTGGGGGGGGTAGTAGGGTGTGTGTAATTGCAAGTGTGAGAGAACTGTTCCTTTTGGCAACTACTACAATACACCAGATGCTGCATATTCCCCCAGTAAACACAGGTGATGTCACCACACTATCAGTACAGCCAAACAGGGCTAATCGCCCAGTAATGCCAATAATGCACTCTGCTACTGGGTCTATTACTACTGTCAGAGCACAGATAGGTATGTTTGGGAAACCCACAACTGCCACGTGTGTTTGTGTCAGACAAAATGCCCATGTGTGGGTTGTTGTTCATAACAATGCATGACATTGCTTAAACCAGCAATGGCAATGCACACATGATGTATGTGTGTGACACATGCACATATATACCTGTGACCTTCAATAGTTACCATGTCTGACACGTGCCTCAAGTGAATAAATGGTATTTGCACTGCATAACATTATGACTGTGTCTTACTGTGCATGGGCTGCATGCGGTATGTGTATATACAGTGTGAGTTGTATATGGTACCATCCTAACAGCGGGGGATACACATCTGGTCTGGGCCATATAGTCTACATGTAGTCGATGAACAGGTGCTGCATGTTCCCACCTGTTGTGGGAGTCGTAACATGTTGTTCCACTGCAATTCAGTGACTACATGCTGGGAACCTTTCAGCTAGTGTGTTGTAGCTACAGTAATGCTCACACACAATGTTCGGCTGGATGCAGTCCAGCCATATAAAGACATATCTAGAGACCGTCATATTCCCAGTGTTGTTAGGGAGGACAGGTGGGTTTCCTGTGTATGGGAGGGTTGTGTGTGCCAAGATATGAATCAGAAGGCAGTCCAACACACTGTTAGCTGCACATGCATAGGCCCTGATGCTTTGTGCTGTGCCAACAACCTGGAGGTGTGTGTATCTGTGGTGCCTTGAGATACCTCCCCCCTGTTCATGTGTGGTACATGTGTAGGGGACAACAGGCATGGTATGAGGTATAACCTGGCAGTGATGGGTTGCACCTGTGAGCCGTGAATCAGGAATCTGTTACTGCACAGATATTGCAGTTTACCCTGCTGAGGACAGTGTCCAGTGCATGCATCTTGCGGTGTATACTGCTGGTGTTGTGTAGCATTACTGTTAGTGTCCTATCCCGTGTGATACCCGCGGAAGTGGCTATGTAATCTGTGCCCTGCAGCAAAAGGCACTATGTGTGTATCAAGAGGCTTCGCCAATATACAATAGCCCATGGGTGACACGTGCAAGCTGCCCCTCGCAAATCATTGTGGCTTCCCTAGCATGTAACCACAAGCTGACAGCCACTGGATACCCTATGAATGACATTGGAGATTGAGCAGAATGTAGACATAGAACACCCTTCCTACATATTGTGGTAGCATACCTGGTGAGGGTATGATGGTAACCAAGGTCAGGCTCATACCAGCCGATGCCACATGCTGAGAGAGCCCTTCTATGTTCCCTATCATGTAGTCCAGTGAGGTACATCTCAGGTCATCCATAGTGGCATGGACAATGACTGAGTCATATGTGTCCATGCCTCTGACTAACCTGTATGCATGTGTTATGTGGTGGACCATAGTGCCCCACAGGCATATCACTGTGACCTTCACCATGTACAGCCTGTTGAGCGGGACCCCACTGCACCAGCCAAGAGAGGTACCTGACACATCTGTAGCAGGTGTGTTGTGTAGCCCTACAGGCTGTGAGTGTTTGGCAGATGGGATGTGTGTGCCATGTGTGCATGTGCTCTGTTCTGACTTAACATATGCCTGTGTGCCAGCTGCGGAGGTGTGTGATGCTCAGGCAGGATGCTATTCTGAGGCTCCAAGTATGCCCCAGTGTGTTCAGATTGCTGTCAGTGCAGGTCTATGTCAGACTGGTATTGTAGTCACTGTAGTATGTCATGCCACCTGACAGGGTATGGCAGTACTGGGTTCAGAGTGCTCAGTCCCCAGATTGGCTATGTGGTTGCATCTCACACATGTGTTGTACGTTCCTGGCCAGGGGAGAGGGTTGACTGCATACATGTGGCAGCTGTGACATTGCCACATGACTCACATATACCACAACTGGACCATAGAGGTGATTCACAGGTTACCTTTGCACATGCTACCATAGGAGTGTGATTGCCATGGTGATTACCAACACATAGGGCCAATGGGGAACAACATACTGAAGGTGAGTATGTGTGGGTGTACTGCTACTGATTTCATAGCGCTGGCATTTATGACTGTACACGTGGGTAAATGCCAGGTAAGTCATATGCAATGTGTCACAGGCAACATACATGCAAACAGGACAGACAGTGACGTTCTGTCAAGTGAGACATTGAAATACGTATAGTACGCTATGCAGATGTCACTAGGAATCTACAGAAGCTCTGTAAATCTGCATTGCAGGTGGAATCAGTGTTCCAGGGAACCTCAAGCAAGCATGCATGCAAACAAAGCTACAGTAAGCAGGGCTGGAAGTAGTCCATTGTGCAACAAAGAAGGGGTACCACTTCCAGTAGGTAACAGTGCAAATATGCAGGCACTATAAACATGTACCCAGGAATGCACAGCTCAGATGTCCATGGTAAAACTGATATTATTTAATATTTAATTTAATTTAAATTAAATTGGTACTGCACACATATCAACATGCGCAAACATCCACATAGCATAGTCGTTGTGGGCAACATGCCACCATTAGTGTACATGTCCATCATTGCGTATCACTACTTGCATTACCTCCTCCCCTGTGCTACCTATGTATGTGGCTACCTGTTGACATCCTTACCACCAGTATGCAATAATGTGCAGCTGTTACACTATGGTACTTACTATGGGTGTAGATAACAATTCAGGACAGTCATACAGTTACTGCATCAGGCATGCTGGGATATACACACAATCATATCAGCACACTGTACTGTTACCAACATGATACTAGTAATACACTTCTATGTAGTCACCCTGTGCATCAGCAACATGTTATCCTGTTCCTGCACTGATGTTGGAGATTGCAGGAGGTGGCACAGTTTCATCATATGCACAGGGTGTGAACTAGGTATGCCTGAGTCTGCCACTGATACCACCAATTGACATGTATGTGTATGTGTGTTGGTGAGGGACAGCAGTACAGGGTGGGGCACTGTTGGTGCAGTGTGTGCGTGTATGTGGTAGCTCTAGGTGTTAACATTTCGCATGTGTCTATGCATGCACACAGTTCCACCTCATGGCTGCCATATACTGGAGTTTGTGGACAGCCACAGACTGCACCTGGCAAGTCATACAGATCAGTGTCTGTGGCCACGGACACGGTACCTGTGCCTGGCAGGGGTGCTACGGACCATATCCGGTACTAAGCCAGACTGGGTACTGTCATCAGAAGCGGGTGTTCGTTGACTGGACACAGGTCCCTGTTGGGACTGTCCAGAGCCATGTGCATGTGGTCTCCTGGGGCGGTCTGATGACAGCACAGACCCATCATTGCTGGGGCTGCTGCTGGCACTATGGGGGCGTCCGCAGGCCTGTTGTCATCCGCGCCAACTGCAAGCTGCTGTTGTTGCTGGCATACGGCCACGTCGACGCCACAACCACCCAACATTGCCCTGGCTCATGGACATGTAGTTGTGGAACTGCTGTAATATGTCCCCACAACGTCTGTCTATGACATCGGTGAAATTACAGATAGCATCCGCGATGCCACGCATACTGTCAGTCATGGATGTGCGACATGCTCTCAGCTCCCTCAGACCCTGTCTGGTGTACCTTTCCATACGTGACTGTGCCTGCATGACAGCCCGAAACATAGCTGAGGTTGACAGACCTCTTTAGGCACGTGTGCCAGAGGCAGTACGCCCACGGATGCTCCCACGAGAACCCATGGGCAACTGTCTGTGTGGTACCATCTCGGGACCCTGCCCATGGCTGCTGTGTGGGGAAGCATGTGCCACAGATACCACATTACCCTGGTCAATGCTCACTGTATCCTGTCCATCACCTAGGGACATTGGGGACATAGGATGTACTGGCAGGATGACTGTGCGCAATGATGGGGTTGACAGCTGTGTACTGTCAATTGGCTGACCAATGATGGACCCTGACACACCTTCCTGTGCCATTACACAGATATCATCATTATCAGTACCTGTGGCACCAGATTCAGGTTACCTGCTGCAGGACACCAAAGCAGCACCAGAACCTGTGGGAGGAAGACAGGAAAAACAGTTTGCAATGTCTACACAATGTTGCCAGTGATGCACGCATGCACACATGCACACGTGGACACATGCAAACATGCACACGTGCACACGTGAACAAGTGCACATGTGGACACGTGCACAAGTGCACACGTGGACACACGCACACATGCACACATGCACACCCCGCAGTATACTCACAGAGCACTACTGAGGTACACTATTATTACTAGCACTATCAGGACTATTATAGGTATTGTTAAAACACACTCACCAGCATGGCTGGGCTGCCTTGCTGTAACACCGGAGGGACCTGCAGAAATGAGGGGATTAGTGTCAGTGGGCACAACTGTGCCATTGATACTGCGTATGATACAGTTCAGTAGTACAACAGTTGCCTTTCACATGTCAGCTGCTGATAATGGCAATATCACACCTGCACAATTACATACTATGTTGGCAGCTACACACCAAGGACACACCTTACACATGCATAAACTAACAGTGTACAGAACAGCCAAGTGTACATATGGCATATTACCTGCATGCTCCATGTCGTGTTGCTGTGTGGCTCCAGCCTCCATCATAATGCAGGTGTGTTGCTGTTGATGTTCCTGGGCTGGAGCCACAACTCTTAGGAGTAGCCCATCCAGTCTGGTGAGGGGGGGGGTGTGTGGCCACCCCACCTCCTGTGGCGACCTGTTGCCTGTGGATATCCGACGCACGCTGACAGACATTACTGATTAAATCACTGCACTGATGTCGTACCTGCTCATATGTCCTATTATGGGTGCCAATGTCATTTACCCTACGGACAAGGTCTTGCCACAGTGCAGCCCTCTCCTGCTGATTCTGGCTGGTGCGGGAAAACAGTATGTCATAATCCCGCACCAGACCCTGGTGTATCACTTCATCTTCTGCAGCAGAGTAGGCAGGATTTCACTGACGCGCCATGTCCCTGAAAGAGAACACAAACAGGATATCAGCAAACTATGTCAGCAAAATATGGCGCACATACTATACATGATACTCAACTGTAGTGATATACTACTTCTCCCATATGTAGCACGTGTATGTCTCTTGGTGGATACACATGTACATGGCCAGATATCAGTGCTCAGCCGACACCTGTGCAACAATACCTGCCACATTCCATACAACATAGTATCAAGCCCCATCAGTCAGCACACTGAGACATGTCCAATGCACCACCTCACTCTGGGGGTTCATAACAAGGTACTGTATATGGAACGTCATCCACTAGTGTGATCTGGACACAAGATAATCGGCCTGGATATACATATCCCACCACCACCAGCACAGTAGACTACTTTGAAATATATGTGAATAGACAGATTTTCACTTGTTAGGACTAAGATGGTATCCATGCAGCCCACTGGGCCAGGGAAAGCCACAACCCACAATGCTGACCCCTTTGCAAATGCTTCCCACGGACATCCCCAAGACTGCATGGAACATGCACACACAATTCTTACCCAGACCCTATGCACAAAGGTTAAGGATCCTGTCTGGTGGACCCCAGCCAAAGACAAATTGTATAACGATAGAAGGAGGCTACTGCAGGACAGAGCAGAATCACATAAAGGGAAGGCATCTGTGGTCGGCACTAGTAATAAGCTAAGTTCTCTCATAACAACATCCAAGGCCAACTCTGAGAGAGAAATGGCCAAGGACATTAAAGATAACCATAAGGCCTTCTTCAGTTTTGTTAGAAACATGGACCAAAAGCCTCAGATATGCTCAGAGTTAGTACACAACTACATAAAATTCACTGAACCCACAGATATTGGCAACATTCTGGCAGACAGGTTCAGTGCAAATATGTCCCCTCCCTCTCCCCCAAAAGAAGAAATACTTATCACAGCTGCATGTAACCTCTCTGTCATCTCAGATATCCAGGTGAGGGCCGCCCTCAGCAAAGCAGAACACACAGCATCAATGTGACCTGATGGTATCCCTGGATGTGTGCTACGTGAACTCCAAGAGGAGCTACAACCGCATATAAAACTGATATTTAACCTTAGCCTTACTACGGGATATGTACCTGAACCTTGGCGTACAGCAACAGTGATCCCACTCCACAAAGTAAGCACCTCTACTGACCCTGGGAACTACCGCCCCATAAGCTTAACCAGCATGGTCTGCAATGCTATGGAAAGATTCATTATGGAACTCATATACAGCGATATTGGGGACCTACAGACACTTGATCCCACCCAGTTTGGCTTTGTGAAGGTCTGATCCTGCCTTTTGAACCTGGTTGACTTTTTCAAAACAGTCACTACAGCCATTGATGAGGGAAAAGCAGTCCATACAGCCTACCTGGACTTGACTAAGGCCTTCAACACAATACTCCACTCAGGCATCATAGACAAGCTCATCAGATTAAATGTTAATACATATGTCACATTATGGGTTGCAAACTGGTTGAACAACAGAATCCATAAAGTCAACATTGTGGGAGCCATGTCAGACTCAAAGCCAGTCACAAGTGGTATCCCACAGGGCTCTGTCCTAGGACCCCTCTTGTTTGGCATTTACTTCTCAGCTGTGAAAGCAAACATGGGCGGGTTGTGGATGACAACGTTCCCAGATGACTGCAAACTAGGCACCATAGTCGATACACCAGCTGACACACACATCCTACAGACAGGCCTCACTGCAATGGACAACTGGTGCCAGAATCATGGCCTAACACTGAATGGCATGAAATGTATAGTCATCCCCTTTGGGTAAAACAACGTACACACAACTTATCACATAGACATACATATAGATACAGACCAATAACAAATATGGAGGGTTCACAGTATGTAGACTATTAAATTGTTACTTTACATTACCTGTGTTTGTCACAGCTGGTTGCGTTACCGTTAGTATAGTTTCCTGCTTCTGCTAGCCCAGCTTGATACTGTCACTGATGACAGTTTCAACTTAGTTTTTCTTAAGTGTAGTTTTTGTTTGTGTTTTTATTTCCTTTTTTTCTTTCTTTCTCTCTCTCTCTCTCTCTCTCTCTGCCTTCAGATGGTGCAATGAAAGTATTGCATGCGTGGACTGGGAGTACAGGATGCTTTTGTAGGTATCTGCATATGTCCATGTGATGGCCTCTGCACCAATTGTTAGCCAGCATTTGCTGATTTCATGCAGCCAGTTGTGTACTGATTGCAGTTCTCACTGTGATTTCAGGACAGTGCTATAAAAGGGTATGTGAGATAGGCGTTGCCCTTTCAGATTGTAAGGGCGGGGACCATGCTGGTATGCTGTGGACACTGTTCTGTGAGTGTAAAGGTTAGTATCTCTCTCATAATTCAGGCTGTGTTGTAGATTAACATTTCTCCATTCATCTCTCCTGTTTCCTGTACTAAGTGTGCATGTACACTGACACCTACAACTATATATATATATATATATATATATATATATATATATATATATATATATATATATATATATATATATATATATATATATATATATATATAAATACATATAGTTATATATATATATATAATAACTAACATTATTACCTACTAGCTACCAACTAGCATGGCTGTTTCTGTTCACACACTACTATTATAGAAATCCACTAGATTTGACAGTAAATATACATGACATGCTTTGTGTACTACAGATTCTATATTCCCTTTACATTCATTCATACTATTACATGATATATTTATTGTAGCAGAATGTTCTTATATAACAGTCATGGCTTAGTGGTAAGTCATGCAGACTACTGTTTCCAAGGTCCTGGGTTCGGGACTGACAGTGGGATTTTATTTTGCTTTTGAACTGACTACAGGACCTGTCATTCAGAGTGACTAAGGCACTTTTAAGCAGTTGCAACCGGGTTAGCGCTGGTTTGCGTGGAGCTCCCGCATACGCACTTGTGTTCAGCTCCGTACACACCCGCTTACAACCACTTAAAAGTGCTTACTCGTGCACACACCCGCGATATTTTCTTTGAAAGAAATGAAAATGGGGAGACAGGAAAGTGGTGAAAAAGGGGTCACAAAGAGGGTAAGACAGTAGGGAAACAAGCTTGGGTTTTGCAGGATGGATGTAGGTAAGGCCCATAGCTGCCCATTTCTTCATCAGCAACAGCTGTGCATATGCTTGTAATTTGGTGTGACATTTGATACCTTCCACCCCTGAGGGAGGTGTAAGGACAACAATAATACTTGTTGTACAGCCAATTGTAATTGACAGTTTCCATGTCCACCAGACATGTGTGCGAAATAGGCAGCTATGTATGGGGCGTAATTTTTTTGTGGGTACAGAGTGCCCTTTTTTTTTTTTTTCAGGTGAGAGTGGTATGTCAGGTAAAGGAAGTCGGTATAGCTGGGGAGGTAGGTTGGGTAGGTCAACAGACAAGACAAACAAGACGCATACAGGGGCGGTGTATGACATGTGTGGGGGGGTTACACAATTGACGGGGACGGATGTTTGGATATCCAGAGCCCATGAGCCCACAGATGGCAACAGTGGAACTGATATCCCCACCCATGGGCAGTTGACACTGTACCTTCACTGCCCAGGATGGGGCTGTGCTGGGGGCTGTGTAGGCTGGGCAACATGCATGCCCGTTAGTTGTGCCACCTGTGCCTCAAGCTGGTGTAGGGGCCCAAGAACAGATTCCTGGATCTCCCTACGCACCACCGTCCGGACACTACGGAGTGTGAGTGGTGGTTCTCCTCCGGCCACACTTGCAGAGGGGGGACGAGCCCCATCCCCTGCAGCGCTTCCACCCACAGGTGGCACAGGGCGACCAGTGGAGGGTCCGGACTGGGCACTACTGCCAGGTGCACTCGCCAGCTGAGGTGGGAGAGGTGGGTCCGCTGGAACCCGCCTTCCCTGTCGTCCTATGTTTTGCATTATGTCATGACAGTTTGGGTTAGTAACATACAATACCATTCGCAATTAGTTGTAACAGCATGCATTAGTATTCCCATTAACCAAACACCCAGATATTCACACCACTGAACAGCGAGCATAACGCATGCATAATTTGAACAGCAATACACAGTCCAACAACATGCAGGGTTGATTGATGGCAACAGGCCATCAGGTTTGGATGTACAAACAGGGCAGATGCATCAACGTACATGCAAATATGTATGACCCAACAGGACAAATGTCCAGGGGTGTTAATTGTGATTGCACATACCAATTTCATGTGGAATGGATTATATGTGGTTATAGGGTAGGGTGAAGAAAATATAATTAACACCTTCAAAGACCAATACATATGCTGTACATTTCTAATAGCTGCAGATATATACACACTACTGTTCTACCTACAGTTTCCTATGTGATAACTACTTCAAGTTGGTGATAGGACTGTTACTGCTACATCAATATACATTTTCATTTTTATTCATACACGTTCATATCTGGCTTTGTTCAGCTACATCATCCTGCTACATTTGCTTTATATAGCTATAGACAACTGTGGATGTTTGGTATTTCAGACAATCATACTATCTGCATATTGCAGACTGAGAGCAACATATCCAGATTTTGGGATACACATTCCAGCTGCAGGAACATTTTGAACACATTTCGCAGTTTGGTTCTGCTTGTCACATTAATTTCATTCTGTACTAACTGCAGTATACTTTATTCAGGCATTATTACTACTTTATTGGTGGATTCATAACTCTTTCTCACACTCTCTCACTTGTTTTAATTTTACAATTCAGGATGGTACTTACTTCTAGGCTTTATTGACATGTTTTACCTGTAGTTATTACAATCCTTTCCAACAGTCTCACTTCTGTCATGTTTCAGTATTTCAACAGGGATATATTTCACACATGTGATTTGCTCATCTTCTGCAGCTATACTTTTCAGCCTGCTGCAGGTTGTGTACTATTATATTACAGGTGGGGCATCTTTATTTCAGACTTTATTTCAGACATTTTCATTTTTCTGTTTGGATTATAGACTGCAACACACTTTTGTAATCAAGCAATACTTGCAAACACTCTTACACTGTTACTTGCACATTTTATTACTTAGTGACTACACTACACTCTTTTGCTAACTGTCATACGTTTATATTTATTTACAGTTACAGGGAGAGGATTACTGACCTGCCTGGTGGCACAACCGCACCAGCCTATCGCCATAGACTCTGCGGTTCGCAGAATGGACACCTGCAGCTGTAATATAAATAAAGTAATATTGGAATACACATCTCCATAATATCAGCTAGGTTAATTTCTTACATACATAATTAAATGTAACTTACTCAGTAATGGGGCGTTGGGCATTTGCCGGGCCTCCTGGATCCAAAGGTTCAGTTGGTCCTGCTTACATCTCTTCAGGTCCGCATGGTGCTGACGGACGTGCTCACCAGTCCTTGGAATCCCTGTGGCACTGGTGAGATCATGAGCCAACCGGTCCCACGCCTCAGACCTATATGCTCCCCACAGGACCTGGCCCTGCATGAGTTGGGCCTCATGATTGTGGACAAGGAGCCACACCATATATCTGGACTCCTCAATGCCCCACCTCTGTGCTCGGAAGCAACTACCCTCACCTACTCCTGACATTCTGGCTGCAAGTTAGTTCTACAATTGGTTATGCTGTGTATTCCCGCCTATGGGGCTTATATATGCCGTTTTTCCCACACTTATCTGTGATTGGCCATTTTGGAATTGTATCAGCTTCACAAAACCTGCTTTGTCATGCTCCTCTTTCTATTCATAGGTTCATAGGTTCATAGGTTCATACTAGGCTATCTGCCCTAGGGCATTTATAAGCCTAGCCAGAGTAGGTTTGGCTTTCGCCACCCATTTTAAATTAATTTTGCTATGCCCTTTTTCGAGGTTAGTATACTGTGCCTCTATCTAACAGTGACACAGAAGTGATACCCGGGGTAAACCTATGATCTCCCATCCACTCATCAAGACTCCTCTTGAACACAATCAATGAGGGACTCTGCCTAACCTGGACTGGGATTTTATTTCATAGTGAAGGGAGCCTCTGGGTTATGAATCTGTCCCTCCAGCATGTCCTATTTATTTCAGTGCTGAGGTTAAAGTCTCTTGAGCGTGTAGCTCAATGAGATTTGGATTTTTTGAGGTGCAGCATGTCCCTTAATTCCGGGTTGGACATGGCCTTATACGGCAGGCACAGGTCACCTCTGAGCAGGCGGTATGCCACTGAGTAGAGCTGGAGTTTCTTTAACCGGGCAGCATATGGCATCTGTTTGAGCCCTTTGACCCTCTTGGTGAGGTACTTTTGGGGTCTTTCCAGTTGCTGCAGGTGTTTGGTAAGGTACATCCCAAAAGGGGCATTGTACTCGATTATGGGCCTGATGAGGGATGAGTAAAGAGGCATGATGACCACCCCTAATCTAGATGTGAATCCCTTCATGATTAGGTGGGCTATATAAAATGTTTTTCTAACCACTTTGGCCACATGGTTGTCAAATGAGAGATTGCTATCAACTTGGGTCCCCAGGTCCCTAATTACTTCTTCTGTACTTAATGGATTACCACCTATGTGGTAATTTGTGGGCACTTTGTTTTTGCCAAAGGGGATGACTATACATTTTTTGGCGTTTAGCTTGAGGCCATGGCTCTGGCACCAGTTGTCTGTTTCTATGAGGCCCTTTTGGAGGATGGTTGTGTCGGCTGGAGAGTCGATTATGGCACCCAGTTTGCAGTCATCTGCGAACTTGGTCAGCCACAGTCCTTCTGTGTTGGCCTGTACCTCCGAGAAATATATACCAAACAAGAGAGGTCCCAGAACTGAGCCTTGTGGGACGCCACTTGTAACTGGTTTGGAGTCTGACATGGCTCCAGCAATTCTAACCATCTGGGTTCTGTCCTTGAGCCAGTTTGTAACCCATCTAGTGACATATGGGTTTATATTTAAGCTGGTTAGCTTATCTATAATGCCCGAGTGGGGTATTGTATCGAAGGCTTTTGCGAGGTCCAGATAGGCTGTGTGGACCACCTTCCCTTCGTCAATGGCCTTGGTGACTGTTTCAAAGAAGTCAACCAGGTTTAAGATGCAGGATCTACCCTTAACAAAGCCAAACTGGGTAGGATCCAGTGTCTGTAGGTCCCCAATATCTTTATTTATGAGGTCCATGATGATTCTTTCCATAGCTTTGCAGACCAAGCTAGTCAGGTTTATGGGGCGATAGTTTTGACGGTCCGTTGAGGCACCACCTTTGTGGAGAGGGACCACTGTTGCTGTACGCCACTCTTTGGGTACATATCCTGTAGTAAGGCTGAGATTGAACAGTAGTTTTATGTTTGGGTTTAGCTCTTCTTGGAGTTCATGTAGGATGCAGCCTGGGACACCGTCTGGTCCCATTGATGCTGTGTTTTTTGCTTTGGAGAGGGCGGCTCCCACCTGAGCATTTGAGATGTCAGGGGGGCAGCACTCAGCTGGGATAGATATTTTCCCTTTTGGTGGGGAGGGGGTGGGGGAGTTTGCGCTGAACCTGTCAGCTAGGATGTTGGGAATGTCTGTGGGATCAGTGTATTTTTTTGTCATTTTGGACTAATTCTGAGCATATCTGGGAATTCCCACCCAGGTTGCTAACATAACTAAAGAAAGCCTTGTGGTTATCCTTAGTGTCCTGTGCAATTTTTCTCTCGAAGCTGGCCTTTGACGATTTTATGAGTGCCCTTAGTTTTTTGCTAATACTGATCAGAGATGCCTTCCCTTTTTGGGATTTTGCTCTATCATGTAGTAGCTTCCTCCTTCTATTGTATAGTTTGTTTATGGCTGGGGTCCACCAGACAGGTCGTCTGCCTTTGGAGGATTGGGTCTTGGTTTTATTTGGGATTGCATGATCCATGCATTCCTGAAGGTGTTCATAGAATGCATTTATAAAGGATTCTGTGGTCTGGGCCGTATTTTCCACAGGCCCGGGGGCTTTGAAGTATTCCACCTCGGTTTTGAGGCATGTGAAATTTGCTTTAGAGAAGTTTTTCACTGTGGTTTTCTGGGCAGGGGGTGGGGACGGGATGTGAATATCCAGTGAGATTAGTTTATGGTCTGATCTTACCAGTGAGGGATACACTTCTGGTCTGGAGCATAGTGTCCCCATGTTAGTGATGATCAGGTCCAGTATGTTTTCCCCTCTTGTGGGAGTGGTAACAAGTTGTTCCATAGCATTTGAGTTTATGAATTCTAGGAACCTTTGGGCAAGGGTGTTGGAGCTAGAGTAATGCTCCCAATCTATGTTTGGGTAGTTGAAGTCGCCCAATATAATGGTGTTTGGAGTGACCTTCATATTTTCCAGTGTTCTCAGGAAGGCTGAGTGATGTTCCTGGGTTTGGGAGGGTGGTCTGTAGCAGGCTATAAACTGGAAGGCAGTTTTACCCACTGTTAGTTGCACATGGATAGTCTCTGATGCTTCGTGCTTTGCCACCAACCTGGAGGTGTGGGTATCTTTGATGAATATCGATAATCCCCCTCCTTTTGTGGTTCGGTCCAAGTTTTGGGGCCAAAAAGCATGGTATGAGGTATAACCTGATAGTGCTGGGGTGCTCTCGGGAGTCCTAAACCAGATTTCTGTTACTGCACAGATATCGATGTTCTCCATGCTAAGGAGAGTTTTGAGTGCGTGCATCTTGAGGTTTAGACTTCTGGCGTTGAGTAGCATTACTCTTAGTTTCCTATCCCTTGTGATACCTATGGAGGTGGGTTTGTCTTTTGAGCCTTGCCTAAAAAAGGCGCTATGGGGGTAGCAAGAGCCTTTGCCAATATCCGAAAGCCCAGGGGTGACAGGTGCAAGCCGTCCCTAGAAAATCATCGTGGCTTGTCGTGCATATCATCCCAAGCTGACAGGCATTGGATCCCCTTTGAATGACACCAATACGTAAGCCAATTGTTGAAATTGATCATCTTGTCTTCATATTGTGGCATCATTCTTGGTGAGGGTAAGATGCTACTCAAGGTCAGGGTCAAACCAGCCTGGGCTACATGCTCAGAGAGCTCCTCTATGTCTCTTTTCATGTAGTCCAGGGAGGTATGTCTCAGGTCATTCACACCAGCATGGACAATGACTGAGTCATATTTGTACTTGCCTTGGAGGGACCTGAGTGCTTGTGTTATGTGGCGGATCCTAGCGTCAGACAGGCTGCTCACCGTGACCTTCTCCTTGTTCAGCCTGGTGAGCGGGACGTCAGTGTGCCTGACGATAGAGTCACCTATTACAAGTGTATCAGGTGTGTTGTTTAGCCTTAAGGGCTGTGACTGTTCGGCACACTGGCTTTGTGAGATATGTGTTGCACGTGTTTTGTTTTGGGCTAGCGGTTTCTTGGGTGTCTGCTTTGGAGATCTCTGCTGCTTAGGCAGATCTTTATTTAGAGACTCTGAGTATGTTTTTGTGTGATTATGTGTTTGGTTTGCTGTCGTGGTAGGTCTATGTGAGACTGGAATTGTAGTGAATATGGTTTCCTTCTCCTCCTGACTGGTTATGCCAGTACTGAGTTGAGAGAGCTTAGCCTCCAGTTTGGCTATATGGTTGCATCTCTCACATGTGTTGGAATTTGTTGGGAGGAGGAGAGGGTTGTCTGTGTACATGAGGCAGTTGTAACATTGCCTCAAGATTCCCATATTCACCAGCTAGACCGGAGAGGAGATTGACAACTGACCTTTGGACATGCTAGAATAATATTGGGAATTCCTTTATAATTGAAAACAAGGGCCAATGGGAAGCGAGGGTGTAGTGCTTTTAATTTTTAGTGCTGACTTATAATTGCTTTAGTGAGCAAGTGCCAGGTAACAAGTGCAATGTGTTACAGGTAACTTAAATGCAAAAATGACAAACAGTAACTTTCTTTCAAGTGAAGCAAGGAAATAAGTACAGTAAGCAATGCAGATAACACTAGGGATCCACAGAAGCGCTGAGAAGCCGCGTTTTTGGTGGAATTAGCATTCCAGGGAAATAACAAGCATACAAACAAAGCTAGATTCAGCAGGCCATTCATATATATTTGCTATTACTGCATTTCTAAGTACAGCTGTTATGGCTTAGTGGTTCAGTACCTTGACTATGGTGCATGGTATCCTGGGTTCAAACCTGGTCACTGCTTTTTATATTTTATGACTGTCTAGACAGGCTAGGGGGTGTGTCTGTGTAAAGGCAATTTTGTTACAGCTTGCTCAATGTTGCCCATCTGTTAGCTTGTTGGCGTGGTGTGCAGCTCCGAGCAAACGGGTTACGCTGGTTTACGCTTCATTTGGCTGTCAGCACGCATATTACACTCAGCTCAGCTAGGGGCACACAGTTTCAGAGTGTTAAACCACGGCTCACCTACGGGCACTCATTTTGCACCTGTTGAACCATTGCTCACCTACAGGCACTCATTTTGCACCTGTTAAACCACTGCTCACCTACGGGCAGATGCACTCAACTTGTTAAACTGTAGCTCAGCTATAGGCACATCTGGCATTTTTTATTATTTTGTTATCTCACATTTCTTCAAAATAAATGGCCTATTTCATTACATTTTACATAAAATTTAATTTTATATGTGTACATATATGTCAGGGACTTGTTTGTGCTTATTTCACTAAAAATAAAAATTGATGTTGTGGGGGCTCGAACCTTGACTGCCTGCTCTTCAGCCAACGTCTCCACTGCTACGCTATTGCTTTATGGCTTACTTTGCATAGTTAGTTCTTATATGCTTTTCCACGTACTGCTAACTGTGGCTGAGCTACAGGCACGCCCGTGCAAACTAGCGCACTCACGGGCAAACATCTTTACAATTTAAAACAAATATAACATGTTCATTTATATAATTTTATGCTCATAGTCTGTGGGGGCGTGTGTTGTGTTGTGTTTATTCACATTTCCATGTACTCTGTCGTGGGGGTTTACTTTAGGCACTTTTACTCTTCTGGGGGCGTGTCCGCTTTCAGGGCGCGGCCTACGGACACGCCCCATACTGTCTCCCACGGACCGTGTAAGCCGTAGGTGTGATTCAGCATGCCCTCATGCATATGCATGACATGCTGACGTCACACCGTTTAACTGCAGCCTCCGTGTAAGCCTTGTAACTCTTACACGGAGGCTTTGTGAATCCTGCCCATAGTTTAATCATAACATGTAGTTCTCTTACATTTCACAGCTTCATAGGTAGGTACTAGGCTATCGGCCCTAAGGCTTATACAAGCCTAGCCATAATGATTCCCTGACTATTGCTTCCCACAAATATTTACTTTCCTGGACCCCTGTCTAGCAGGGCTACTGATGTGATCCCTGGGATGAATTGCTTATCTCCCATCCAATCATCAAGGTTCCTCTTGAAGAGGGCTATTGAGATGCTCTGCCTCAGATGTATGGACAGCCTATCCAGAGTATGGGGAGTCTCTCTATCCCTCCAGCATGTTCTATTCATCATGATGACAAGGTTAAGATCCCTGGAACATGTGGCTCAGAGGGATTCGGATTTCTTTAAGTGTAGCATATCCAACAACTCTGGGTTTGACATGGCCTTGTATGTTAGGCAGAGATTGCCCCTGAGTAGGTGATATGCAACAGAGTATAGCTGGAGTTTCTTTAGATGGTCAACATAAGGCATCTGCTTTTAGCCTGTGATTCTTTTTGTGAGATATTTCTGTGGCCTTTCTAGTTGTTGCAGATGTCTTGTGAGGTACATACCAAATGGGGCATTGTATTCTATAATGGGTCTAATGAGGGATGAGTACAGAGGGACAATGACCTCCTGTTTTCTGGATGAAAAGCCTTTAGTGATGAGGTGTGCCACGTAGAAGGATTTTATAACTGTTGTGGCTATGTGGTTATCAAAGGTGAGACCACTGTCCACCTGTGTCCCTAGGTCTCATCACACTTTTGGTGTTTAGTGTATTGCCACCTATGTGGTAGTTCACAGGTACGTGGTTTTTCCCAAAGGGGACAACTATACATTTTTTGGCATTTAGCTTGAGCCCATATCATCTATTTTGGTAAGGCCCTTTAGTAGTATATCCACATCATTTGGGGATTCAATAATGGCTCCCAGCTTGCAGTCATTAGCAAACTTTGTAAGCTAGAGTCCCTTAGTGTTGCCTGTACTTCAGAGAACTAGATGACAAGCAAGAGAGGTCCTAGGACAGAACCCTGTGGTACACCACTTGTCACTTGTCTGGAGCTGGATTTGAAGTCGGCTACTTTTACAGTGTGTGTTTTGTCAGTAAGCCAGTTTGCAACCCATCAAGTGACATAGGGATTAATGCCCATATTAGTAAGTTTATCTATGATTCCAGAGTGGGGTATAGTGTTGAAAGCCTTGGTGAGGTCCACGTAGGCTGTGCGAACCACCTTACCCTCATCCACAGCTTTGGAGACTGATTTGAAGAAGTCGATCAGGTTCAGTAGACAAGATTGGCCCTTCACGAACCCAAACTGGGTGGGGTCCAGTGTATGAAGGTTGCCAATGTCTTTCTTTATAAGTTCCATGATAATACATTCCATGGCCTTGCAGATCAGGCTCATCAGACTGATGGGACGGTAGATCCCAGGATCCAAAGTGGATCCCTCCTTGTGGAGTGGGATGACTGTAGCTGCATGCCACTCTGTGGGCACGAAGCCTGAGGTGAGGGTATGATTAAACATGACACATCAGTGAAGTGCCATTTCATTTTGTAGTCCATGCAGTACACAGCCCAGGATGTAGTCTGGTCCCATGGATGCTGCATTCTTGGCTTTGGAGAGTGTGTTTTTTATCTGAGTGGCCATGATTACCAGAATTTGGCATTCTTTTGGTACTGAGATAGGCCCTTTAGGAGGTGAGATGGGGGTGAAGTTGGCACTGAATCTATCTGCCAGGATATTGGCAATATCCTCCTGATCAGTATATCTACTGCCATTCTGTTGTAGCTCTGTGCAGATCTCACTATTGCCCTTTAGATTCTTGACATAGCTATAGAAAGCCTTGTGGTTGTCTTTGGAATCTTTGGCAATTTTGTTTTTGAAACTAGCTTTGGAAGATTTTATGAGGGATCTCAGCTTTCTACTAAAGCTGGTGAGTGTGTTTTTTTAAATCCTGGGTTTTTCCTCTTTTCTGCAACAGTTTCTTCCTTCGGTTGTACAGATTGTTTATGGCAGAGGACCACCAGACTAGCTTCCTTTTTTTAGAGGACAGCGTCTCGGTTCTATTTGGGATGGCTCGGTCCATGCACGAGTGAATGCGCTCATACAGCACCTTAGTGTAGGAGTCAGCAGTTGAACTTCTAGTTCCCATCTCCATGGGTGTCATGAAGATTGTTACTTCTGATTGAGAAGCATGAAGTTGGCTTTGGAGAAGTTTTTTACGGAGGTTTCCTTAAAGGGGGGTGGGGGTGGGATGCGGATGTCAAGGGTGATTAGCTTATGGTCTGATCTAATGAATGAGGGGGTGACCACTGGTGTGGGGCACCGATCTCCCATGTTGGTAATGACCAGGTCTAGAATATTGGTACCCCTGGTGGCACTATCAATTAGTTGCTCTAGGGTATTGGAATTTATGAATTCCAAGAACCGTTAAGCAAAGGTGTTGATACAGGAGTAGTTTTTCCAGTTAATGGCAGGGTAGTTGAAATCACCAAGTATTAGGGTGTTTGGTTGTATCTTAATATTTTCCAGTATGGTTAGAAAGATGTAGTGAGAATCATGGGGCATGGTGTGGGATCTGTAGCAAGCTACAATTTGTGTTGCAGTCTTACCTAGTATTATTTGCACCTGGAGAATTTCAGATGCATTGTGTTGGGCAACCAGCCTGGACATGTGAATATCCTTGGTGAATATGGATACTCCTCCACCTTTAGTGGTTCGGTCCTGGTTTGGTGGCTGAAAAGTGTGGTATGTGTTGTAGCCTGGTATTGCAGGTGTGCTCTCTGGAGCTTTGAGCCATGTCTCTGTTACTGCACAGATATTGATGTTCTCCATTTTTACGAGAGCCTAGAGAGAATGGAAATGTACCTGCCTTCACCACACCTAAATCATTCTAAGTATATGCCCCCAAAAAGTTTTTTTCCAGGTTCCCCATCTCTCTATAACTCCCATAGCTATTTTCCTATGAGTGTATCTAAGCTCTCTGCAACGCCTGTAGCAACTTATCACGCGACTCACCTTTATAAATATTGTAAATAGCATCTTACTTTAAATGAGTGCATATAAAGTGTTTCCACATTTACTTTAAGTGTGTGTGTATGTAAAGTGTTTCCACACCTAATACATAAGAGTGTTTGCTCAAATGAATCTGTATTAACCCTTAAGATCAACCACTAATAATTTTGTTGACTATGCATGACATTGAATGCACATATTTGTAAACTGTTCTATATAATGTATCTTTTATACTTTTGTATCTTTTGTATCTGTACCATATAATATATATTGGAGCTTTTTTTCCCTGGGCCTCCGCTGAAAATGGGTCATTTGGACCCAGTGGACTTCCCCGGTAATCAAACTGGAAATAAATAAATAAAAATCTTGAGGTTTAGACTTCTAGCATTAAGTAGCATTACCTTCAGATTGTGTTTGCTTGTACCCGTTACAGTGGTAGTTTTGTCCTATGAACCTTACCTAAAAAAGGCACTATAGGGTTGGCAAGAGCCTTAGCCAGTAATCTGAAATCCAGAGGCAACAGGTGCAAACCATCTCTTGGAAAGCATCATGGTTTGTTGATCATGTCATTCCAGGCAGACAGATACTGGATCCCCTTTGAATGACACCAGAAACTTAGCCAATTATTGAAGTCAATCATTTAGTCCTTATACTGTGGTATCATTCTGGGTGATGGCAGGATGCTACTCAGGGCTAGGGTCATACCTTCCTGGGCTACATGATCTGAGAGCTCTTCCATGTCTCTTTTTATGTAGTTCAGGGAGGTATGTCTCAAGTCATTCACTCCAACATGGACAATGACAGAGTCATATTTGGACTTGTTGTGGAGTGACTTGAGTGCATGCATTATGTGGCAGATTCTGGCACCCGACAGGCAACTAACTTTAATTTTCTCCTTGTTCAGCCTGGTGAGTGGGGCATCAGTGTGCCTGACTATAGAGTCACCTATGACTAAAGTGTTGGGTACATTGTCTTGCCTTAGGGGCTGCTGTTGCATGGCACATCGGTGTTGTGAGCTATGTGACACCTTGGTTGTGTTTGGGGGTGGTGTTTGTTTGCTTTGCAGCTTCGGAGGTCCTTGTTGCTTGGGCAGGTTAATGTTAAAAGCCTCTGCATATGTGGACTTTGTGCTGCTATGCGGGGGTTTTGGTGGTGTGGGTTTTGAAAGACTATGTGTTTTTTGTGGTGTTGTGTGGGTGTTAACCTTCTTCTCTTGACTGTCTAGCAAAATCTTGGCTGGAGAGAGCTTTGCTTTCAGTTTGGCTATGTAAGTGCATCTCTCGCAGGTTGTAGTGTTTGGTGGTAGGAGGAGAGTGTTGTCTGTGTACATGAGGTAATTGCTGCATTGTCCCAGTATGCCCAGATTCGCCAGGTGGACAGGAGAAATCACCAGAAGCTGATCCTTGGACATGCCTGGTTAAGTGCTTTCTTTGCATAGTACAAGAGCTGTTTTCCCTTACTTCTTGGCAAGGTACTTGCAATTGTAGGCTGTCTAGTGCCTACGACTATTTTCTCCTTATTACCAAGGAGAGGTGAGTGCTTGTAACAGATTAAGGCTTCCTAGTGCTTTTTAGCGAGTTTTAGAGCAAGTGCTAGTCACAGGTATACAGATTTTAGTGCTGCTGCTGATAAACCAGCTAGTTCTAAGGGAAAATTCGAAGAGCAGACTTTCAGGCACCAGGAATAGATTAACCTTAGCCCCGCGGTGTGCAAATGCGTGCAAATAAAAGTATTTATGCCAGAAAGTTGAAAGGGATAGAAATCAGCACAAACAGGCCAATAAAATTTCAATTTCAGAGCCGGAAACCACTCCTCTAGTGTTAGATAGGCTGTACAATGCTCCCACTCTCATTGGTAAGCAGTAGGACCTCCCTCTACCACAGCAAGGTCTGGATAGCTCTGAACACTGAAACTAAAGTCCTGAAACCAGCAAAGCCTGGAAACCAGACTATTCTAGTTAGAAAAGGTGGGAAATTAGCAAACAAGATAGACTTTTTGTTGTTTTTTTATTTTATTTTATTTTTTGGTTAAATCAGCCTAAACAATGCAGTTATATAATAAATAAGCACAGAAAGGCTAATGCACTTGAGTGCATAGCCCAGAAGAGTAAACTCAATTAAAACTTTGCAAAATTGAAATTTGAAAATTTAAACTTTTTAAATAAAGCAAGTCAAGTGCACAACTGGGAAACGACTTACAGGCACAACTGGGAAATGACTTACAGGCAGAAATACAGTGAAATAAGTAGCTAGTCTACTTTTTAAGCTTTCTGAGAACTGCAGGTAATAAAAACGACCAAAATTAGCAAAAATTAGAAAGTTCAGAAAAATGTACTTGCAGTTAGCACAAAAAGTCTCTCTTTCCTGTTTCTGGTGCTGTACTAGTTTGCAGGATGCCCAAACAGGATCTGCTGATATAAAACAAACTCAAAAACGTGCAAACTTGCATATTTATGCCAGAAAGTTAAAAGGGATATAAATCACCCCAAAATGGTCACTAAAATTGCAATTTCAGAGCTGGAAGCCACTCCTCTAGTGTTAGATAGGCAGTACAACGCTCCCACTCTCACTGCTAAGCAGTAGGACCTCCCTCTACTACAGCAAGGTCTGGATAGCTCTGAACACTGAAACTAAAGTCTTGAAACCAGCAAAGCCTATGGATCATATTAATATTTGCAATGACATAGATTTATTTACAAAATTCTAGCTAGCTGGGCTAGCGGCCTTCACAATCCTCACCCCCCACAGGAATTCAAGCTAGTTTTTCATGTGACCCTTGAGAAAGGTTGCTTGAGAAAGTTGAACCTATATTGGAATACCTTAGCCCATTCCCTGTCTTGGCAGCTCATCTGTGTTGACATTGCTAACCCCACTGTGGTGCTGCACTGTCATATCATATGTTTGCAACCCTAGGCTCCACCTTAGTAACTTGGCATTTTGCTGGCTGGCTCAATGTAATCATGTTAGGGGATTGAGTTCTGTAACTATAGTGAATTTTCCTCCATAGAGGTACGGCTAAAGTTTTTGCAGTGCCCACACTATGGCTAGACATTCCTTTTCTACAAATGCATAACATTCCTCTCTGGGTTGCAGCCTACAACTGAGATAAACCACTGGTTGCTCTTCTCCCTCTGAAGCAATGTGGCAAAGTACAGCCCCCACCCCATGGTTTGAAGCATCCACCTGCACAATAAATTATTTGCTGTAATCTGGACTGGCTAACAAATTTGGTCCTTCCAAAGCTTCTTTAAGCTTCTGGAATGCCTGCTCAAATGCTAGGGTCCACACTATCTTATCTGGCCTGTTTTTCCTTGTTAGGTATCTGAGGGGAGCAGCTATAGTACTATAACTGAGGACAAACTTTCTGTAGTACCCTGCTGTCCTTAGAAATGCCCTGACCTGCATTTTGTTAACAGGTGCAGGCCATGCCTGATTGGCTTCCACTTTGGCAGGTTCTGGCCTGATCTTAACACTCCCCACTCTATGTCCTATGTAGGAGACCTCTGCCATACCAACTTGACATTTGCTGGGCTTAATGGTCAACCCTACCCTCTGTAGTCTGCCCTGCAACTCCCTGATATGCTGAAGGTGCTCTTGCCAGCAATGGCTTTAGATGGCAATATCATCTAGGTAAGTAAGGCCAATATCTCCTGCTCTTGCTAGGATATGATCTACTAGCCTCTAAAAAGTCGTTGGGGCATTTTTCATCCCAAAGGGCATCTTTGTGAACTCATACAAGCCAAAAAGAGTCACAAAGGTTGACCTCTGTCTAGCACTGGGAGTCAAGCGTACCTGCCAGTAACCCTTGGTAAGATTAATGGTGGTAAGATACTTAACCCCCCCAGCTGCTCTAGGGCTTCATCTGTCCTAGGCATGGGATAAGCATCTGACTCTGTGTAACTAGTTCATTTTCTGTAGTTCACACAGAATCTGGTGCTGCCATCTTTTTTTAGAACCAGCACCACTGGAGAGGCTCGGGGACTTCTGGACTCCTGAATTACCCCTAATTCTAACATTTCCTGTATCTCCTCCCTCAGAGTCTGTTTGACTCTCTTAGGCACCCTATAAGGGACATGCCTAATAGGCCTTTGGGATCCTGTATCCACATGGTGCTGCACCAGGTGGGTGCACCCTGGTTTCCCGGTGAACATGTCCCCAGACTCCTGTAACACTGCTCAGATTTCTTAAATCTGAATAGGAGATAGCTGCTGGGACATTGCTACCCCTTCTACTGAGGTGTCAGTCTGAGCCTCACCGAGGAGATCAGTCACCAGATCTTCCTCAGACACCTTCTGCAATCCACTGCAAATACTCAGTACAAGGGCCTCCCTATCATGGTAAGGTTTCATCATGTTAACATGGTACAATTTGTGCCCCTGCCTCCTGCCTAGCAGTTCTACCATGTAGTTAACATCACTGACCTTCCTTACTACCTTGTAGGGTCCCTCCCAAGCTGCCTGCAGCTTGTTGTGTCTGACAGGAATGATAATCATTACCTGCTGCCCTACAGCATACTAATCTGCATGGGTAACTGATTTGTTTGCAGTTAAAAGCATTTTGTAGAGTCTCCTTGCTCCTTTATCTGTTTAAAAACTTTCATTTTGAGGCTCACTGCTGCCATAAAGATTTATGTAGCGTTTACTGTCTTGAGTGTAGGCTAATAGCTTAAGTATTGGTCCTCACCCCACTCTCCCTCCTTGTTGGTGTCTTGTTGCTATACTTGGTGGCTTTGCAGTTGCCCGCCCCTACTATAAATTTGATCTGGGACACTCCTCCCAGTCTAGTGTCATAAGCTCATTCTACCTAATACAGAGAGAACATCTGAGAAGGCCTTCTGTTCCTCCTTTCTCCCTTTCTTAAAAAGAATTGCCTGAATCTCCTTGTGTTCTGACTCTGTGCTTCTCAAACATTTTGGAAATATAGAGTATATTTTAGTGCATTTATTTAAACTGTGTTTGCCTTAATATTGCTACAACTCAAGTGCTCTAGGTTGCACTGCATCTGAATTATTTGTGAGTTTTAGCTGCTTTTCTGTATATGTAGACCAGCTACTTATTCTACTGTATTACTGCCTCTTAAATCGTTTTTCAGTTGTGCACTTGCCTTGCTTTATTTAAAAAGGTTTAAATTGCTAATTTTGTAGAGTTTTAATTGCATTTACTGTTTAAGACTACACACTCAAGTGCTTTAGCCTTTTCTGTGTTTATTTACTGTATTATTACATTGTTTAGCCTGGTTTAACCTTTCCTAGCCAGTATAGTCCAGATCACAGGCTTTGCTTGTCTCAGGACTTTATTTTCTGTGCTCGGAGCTATCCAGACCTTGCTGTGGTAGAGGGAAGTCCTACTGCTTACCAGTGGGAGTGGTGAGCATTGTACTGCCTATCTAACACTAGAGGAGTGGTTTACAGCTCTGAAATTGTAATGTTATTAGCCTTTTTGGGCTGATTTCTATCCCTTTCAACTTTCTGTTCTAAAAACGCATGTGTTTGCACATTTTTCACATCATGCAGCACTGCAGGGCTATGGTTAAACTATTCCAGGTGCCAGAAAGTCTGCTGTTCAAATTTTCCCTTAGAACTAGCTGGTTTCTCAGTAGTAGCACTAAAATCTGAACCCCTGTGACTAGCACTTGCTCTAGAACCTGCTGGAAACCACTAGGAAGCCTGAAACTGATGCAAGCACTCAACTCTCCTAGTCAATATGGAGACATTAATCACAGGCACTAAACAGCCTATAATTGCAAAGTACCTTGCAAAGGTAAGGGATAACAGCTCTTGTATTTTACAAAAAAAAGCACCTAAACAGGCATGTCCAAGGGTCAGCTTCCAGTGATTTCTCCTGTCCACCTGGTGAATCTGGGCATACTGGGGCAATGCGGCAACTGCCTCATGTACACAGACAACCCTCTCCTCCTACCACCCAACACTACAACCTGCGAGAGTTCCACTTACATAGCCAAACTGGAAGCAAAGCTCTCTCCTGCTAAGATGTTGCTAGACAGTCAAGAGGAGAAGGTTAACACTTGCACTACACCTCAAGCAACACATAGCCCTTTAAAACCCACACCATCAACACCCACGCATAGCAACACTAAACCCACATATGTTGAGGCCCTTAACATTAACCTGCCCCAGCAACAAGGACTTCCGAAGCTGAAACGCAAACAAACACCAGTCACATCCAAAGTGACACATAGCTCACAACACCAGTGTGCCACCCAACAACAGCCCCTAAGGCAAGACAATGTACCCAACATTTTAGTCATAGGTGACTCTATAGTCAGGCACACTGATGTCCCACTCACCAGGCTGAACAAGGAGAAAATTACAGTCAGCTGCCTGTCGGGTGCCAGGATCCGCCAAATAATGCATGCACTCAAGTCACTCCACAACAAGTACAAATACGACTCTGTCATTGTGACATTTGTCATACCCCCCGTAAGGAAACCTCCATAAAAAACTTCTCCAAAGCTAACTTCATGCTACTCAAGTCAGAAGTGACAAACATCATGGCACTCATGCAGACGGGGTCTAAAAGTTTGACTGCTGAATCCTACACTAAGGCACTGTATGAGCACATCCCCTCATGCATGAATTGTGCCATCCCAGATAGAACCAAGATGCTCTCCTCCAAAAAAAGGAAGCCAATCTGGTGGTCCCCTGCCATAAACAAACTATACAACAGAGGGAAAAACTGTTGCAGAAAAGAGGAAAATCCCAGGATGCAAAAAACTCCCTTACCAGCCTCAGTAAGAAGCTGAAATCCCTCATAAAATCCTCAAAAGCTAGTTATGAAAATAAAATTGCCAAAGATTCCAAAGACAACCACAAGGCATTCTATAGTTATGTCAAGAATCTAAATGGCAATGCTCAGATCTGCTCTGAGCTACAACAGAATGGCAATAAGTATACTGATCCCAAGGATATTGCCAATATCCTGGCAAATCTATTTAGTGCCAACTTCATCCCCCTCTCACCCCCTAAAGGGCCCATCTCAATACCAAAAGATTGCTAAATTCTGGTAATCATGGCCACACAGGTAGAAACCGCACTCTCCAAAGCTAAAAATACAGTATCCATGGGACCAGATGACATCCCGGGCTGTGTCCTACATGAACTACAAAATGAACTGGCACCTCACCTAAGTGTCATGTTTAATCATAGCCTCACCTCAGGCTTTGTGCCCTCTGAGTGGCGCACAGCTACAGTTATCCCACTCCACAAAGGAGGATCTACCTTGGATCCCGGGAACTACTCTGATGAGCCTGATCTGCAAGGGCATGGAACACATTATCATGGAACTTATAAACAAAGACATTGGCAACCTTCAAACACTCGACCCCATCCAGTTTGGGTTTGTGAAGGGCCGATCTTGTCTCCTGAACCTGATTGACTTCTTCGAATCAGTCTCCAGTGCTGTGGACAAGGGTAAGGTGGTCCACACAGCCTATCTGGACCTTGACAAGGCCTTCAACACCATCCCCCACTCTGGAATCATAGATAAACTTACTAAGCTGGGCATAAATCCCTACATCACTCGATGGGTTTCCAACTGGCTTACTGACAGAACCCAGACTGTAAAAGTAGCCGACTCGAAATCCAGCTCCAGACAAGTGACAAGTGGAGTACCTCAAGGTTCAGTCCTGGAACTGCTCTTGTTTGGCATCTACTTCTCTGAAGTACAGGCCAACACTAAGAGACTCTGGCCAACAAAGTTCACAGATGACTGCAAACTGGGAGCCATTACTGAATCGCCAAATAATGTGAATATTCTACAAAAGGGCCTTACAGAAACAGATGCTTGGTGCCATAGCCATGGGCTCAAGCTTAATGCCAAGAAATGTATAGTTATCCCATTTGGGAAAAAACATGTACTCATAAATTACCACATAGGTGCCAGTACACTAAACACTGAAAGAGTGATGAGAGACTTAGGGATACAGGTGGACAGTGGTCTCACCTTTGATAACCACATCGCCATAACAGTCTGGAAATCCTTCTATGTGGCACACGTCATCACTAACGGCTTTTAATCCAGAAAAAAAAAAGGTCATTGTCCCACTGTACTCATCCCTCATTAGACCCATTATAGAGTATAACACCCTGTCTGGTATGTACCTCACAAGACATCCGCAACAGCTGGAAATGCCGCAGAAATGCCTACTAAAAGAATCACAGGCCTAAAGCAGATGCCATATGCTGACCATCTAAAAAAATTCCAGCTAATACTCTGTGGCATATCATCTACTCAGAGGCGATCTCTGCTTAACATACAAGGCCAAGTCAAACCCTACGCTGTTGGACATGATCCACTTAAAGAAATACCAATCCCTCAGAGCCACACGCTCCAGGGATCTAAACCTTGTCATCACAATGAACAAATTATGCTGGAGGAATAGGTTCCTGACCCAGAGACTACCCATACTCTGGAATAGACTGCCCATACATATCATGCAGAGCGCCTCCTTGGCCCTCTTCAAAAGGAACCTTGATGATTGGATGGGAGATAGAAAATTCACCCCGGGGATCATGTCAGTCACCCTGCGAGACAGAGGTCCAGGGAAGAAATATCCAGGGAATTGTTATGGCTAGGCTTGCATAGACCCTAGGGCCAATAGCCTAGTACCAACCAATGAACCTATACCAGACCTTTTTCTGCTGTTTGGCTTCTGCTGGGTAATCCTGGGCCAAGCCCATGAGTTCCCCGAGTCTTGTCCTGAGGTTTAGGACTCCTTGTGGGATGCACACTCACCCTCCCACTCATCTCAAATTAAATCTAGATGTCCCCTCACCTTATGTCCATACAAAAACTCAAAGGGTGAAAAACCTGTGGATTCCTGGGGCAACTCTCTGTAATCAAACAACAGATGGGGCAAATATCTGTCCCACTCCCTCTTAAACTAATCTACAAATGCCCGTAGCATGGCCTTGAGTGTAGAGTTTAACCTCTCAACAAGACCATTAGTCTGGGGAAGGTAAGGGTGGTCTTTAGGTGCTTCACCCCACAGTACTTCCACAGACAATTCAGCAGGTCTGACATGAAATTGGCACCTCTGTCAGTCAGCATTGCTTATGGAAAACCTATCCTGCTGAAAATCTCTAGCAAAGCATTTGCCACCTTTTGTGCCTCAATGGAAGGCAGAGTCACTGCCTCAGGGTATCTTGTAGCATAATCTACTACCACTAAGATATACTTTTTCCCTGTGGAATTTGGGGTACCCAGAGGCCCCACAATATCCATAGCTACCCTCTGAAATGGCTCCTCAATCACAAGTAAAGGCATTAAAGGAGCTTTCACCTCGTCTCCTGCCATGCCTACCTGTTGGCACTGCTCATAGGTCCTGCAGTACTCTGTTACATCTCTGGAAATCCCAGGCCAATAGAAGTTCTGCATAATATGTCTCTTTGTATGTGTTATCCCCATATGACCAGCAGAGGGAATATCATGGGCTATGACTAGAAGTGCCAGATGGTCTAGGCAATATGAACTGCTATATTCTCTCACCCTCTAGCCCTCCCTCAGGGGTCCACTCTCTATACAGTAATCCTTTGTCCAAGTATACAGACTCCCCCTTCCCTTAAGAATCAAGTGCTTCACTAGCTACATCCCTCAGGCCTTGTAATGTAGGGTCTAAGAGCTGAATCTGTTTCAACTCTCTCTTTGTAACCCTACCCAGCTCCCCTTCCAGAGGAAATCTGGTATCTTCTGACAGAGGTGCCTCACTGTCAGCCTGGGTACTACTACTCACCTCTGCCCTTGAAGTCACTCTGTCCAAGGGAACATCAGTACCCACAAACAGCTTTGGCTCACCTTCAGTCTCACTGCTACAGTGTAGCTCCCTCCCTGAAGTAACCACCTCACCAGTCCTGGTTGCAAGTGTGCAGTCTGTTTGGGCTCCCCCAGGCTACCAGACGTACATGCTTGTCTCCAAGCCTGACTGCATGTAACTGTACGAACACACGGTACTGTATTATCAAAATCATTCCCTATCAGGACATCTGCAGGGAAATACTCAAACACACCTACTTGCTGGCTTCCTTTTCCACACTCCCAGTCAAGGTGAACCCTAACCAAAGGTATTTGGAATGGGGTCCCTCCTACACCTCTGTCTGGAGTAAACTGCCCAGGCAAGTAGTGCTCCTCTGTAACCATTGCAAGCTTCACAACGGTTATGTCAGAGGCTGTGTCTCTCTTAGCAATTGTCTCTTTGGCATTAACTAAGATAGGATATAACCTCTTGTCGCAGTTTGGTACCCTTGTTGTCTCAAGGTAACCTACTGTTGGCATTTTGTCATTCCTGCTTACTGGCTGTCCCACCTTTTGTTCCCCACCTTGGATTTGTGGACACTATATGCTACATGGCCCCAGTGGTTGCATTTAAAACATGTAACCCTAGGTCCTGGACATCTACCTGGACTAGTGGCTTTCCTGCTACTGGCAGATTATGTTGGTGCAGTCTGGGCTGCCCACTGTGGGGTCCCTTAGACCCATGAGCAGCACTTGGTGTTCATTTCCTGTGCAGAGATACCCTGCTTGCTAGGTATAGGTCTCCCTTCTTCCCCAACTCATCTAAAGTAAAGCATTGTCATTCAGTTAACCAGATCCTCATATCTGCAGGCAAACTGCTAAGGGCTTGTTCTCGAACCAAAAGGTCTGCCAGCCCTTCAGAAGTGGTAATCTGATATCTACTCAGACACCTGTGAAAATAAGTGCTTAGTTCAGCAACATATTCACACACACTTTCATCTGTCTTGTGTCTATGACCATGAAACTTTTTTCTATAAACTTCAGGTGTTAGTTTAAAAAATTCTAGCAAACAATTCTTTACGGCATTATAACTTAAAAAGTCATTATCAGACAGTTTGGGCAGAACAGTTACAGCTTTGCTATGGAGTAAGGGGATCAGGAACCATACCCAGAGCCCTTAGTGAACATCATACTGTTTACATACCCTCTCAAACATATGAATGAAACTATCAAATGTATCCCACTCTGTAAATTGTGGAAGAAATTTACTAACCTTAGTTGCTTCTGGGGTTCGGTTACTCCCTTCCCCATTACCTCCATGACTCTGGTGAACAGTAAACATCTCCTTTTCATATTGCCGCTCCCTCAGCTTCTAGGCATAGCATTTTCTCATTTTCATCAGTCTCTGAACGCTTCAGTCTTTCTGCTGCCTCTGTTTCCAAAGGCTTGGCCTCTAGCTCAAGTCTCTTTAACTCCAGATGGATTTTTAAGTCCTCTGTGAAAGGTTGAGCTGTCCATTCTCTGAGAGTTGTACATCTCCATGGCCAGTCTGATTGCCCTCCTGATTGCTATCCTTTGATGCAGCTGTGACTAAAGCTGCAATCATGTCTGCTTTAGTTAGGTTTCCATGTACCAGTCCTTTAGCCTGACATATCTCAGCCAACTGGCTCCTTGTCAGCTTGCCATACTCCTCTGCTGACATGCTTGCCTGCTCTCCCTGATTAACAAAGCTAACAAAAGAAATAAAACAATTGCGATATGAACACTGAATGTTCACTGCATGGCTGATTAAGAGTATAAGCACCATTAGTGATCACTGTACACAAACTACACGAATTCAGTATCCACACCACTAAAAGACAATTAATATGTGATGTGGTTATCCCACCATTACCAAACAATTAATATGGGATGCCCCTGTACTGGCACAGTAATCAAGGAGCCTCAGTCCTCACCACTAACACCAGTGTATGTCTCAACTTCTGCTATGAAAACATACATTTGCACAGGAATATAGTCAATATACATTTTTGCTCTTCTCCAGCAGAGTGCACTTTAGTTAAATTTTTGAAGCTCAGCACATAACATTGTTTAATCTTAACATATAGTTCTCTTAAATTTGTAAAACAAGCCTGTGGGTCATATTAATATTTACAATGACATATAATTATTTACAAAATTTTAGCTAGCTGGGCTGGCGGCCTTCACAGAAGGTATCATCTGAGAGGCTGTGTAACATATTTTAGGATTAATAAACTGCAGCTGCCCATTTGTTTCTTACATGTGGCTACAAATGCAACACTTCTGTAATTCTGCCTTGTGCTCTTGTTTTGATATGGTTATTAACCTATTATTTGAAGGATAATTAGCAATGTGACACCCCATGCTTGGCTAATCATTTAAGAATCTGCCCACTTTATTTCTTTGTTCTTGTTATTTCTAATAATTTATTTTCAAATGAAAGCATGCAGCACCAACAACAACCGAAACTAATATCAGGAAAAATGAAACTAGTTAAATCATAAACATTCCAGTGTCATTTTTGGTATTGCTTGAAGTACAAATGATGTAGTACTTTTTTTCTCGTGTTACTCTTGAATAATACTTACTTACATAAGGTATTTATTTGAACAATAAATTATTAAGGAAACTAGCAAAAAAGGATTATAAACAATCAAAGTTCACCTAACAAGCTACGTAATTCATTATATAAATCATTGTGAATGAAAATGCATGGTTGCACTGATCCTCACCATAAAACAAAAGCAGCAAGGGGACTTTTTACACCTACATGAAACATGCAAGCTAGAGGTATTATCATAGTTAGAGCAAATTGTCAGAGGGACCTCTCTTTTCCAGGCATTTGGAGCTTGCTGGAAAAGTAATTTTGCAGTCTCTATTGAAACTCTACATATAATACAAACCAGGAGAAAGAGCTCCATTAAAGTGAGGAATTAGTCACCCTGGGAAAAATAATTAATGATATTACAAACCAAGCTTTAAACAGGCTTTAAGTCTCTCTCTCCCTCATATACATATATATATATATATATATATATATATATATATATATATATATATGTGTGTGTGTGTGTATATATATATATATATATATATATATATATATATATATATATGGTTTACTATTAAAATGTCGAACGGCACTACGTCTACTGTACTATAGTCAAACACGGAAGTTCAAAAATAGTAATGTCGACGTAAAAAAAAACAATGTAGGAATGGTTTTAACATTGTCAAGGTAGGTGTTCAGTATTATTCAGAACTACAAACATCTCCCCTACCTTGACCCATGTTTAAACACAGTCCTAGATTGTTTTTTTGTCATCGACATTACTATTTTTGAACTTCCGTGTTCGACTATAGTACAGTCGACGTAGTGCTGTTCGACATTTTAATAGTAAACCATATATATATATATATATATATATATATATATATATATATATTATTTGCAATGCAGGCAAATTATTCATTTGAAGAATATGTCTCACCTGAAGAGTGGGATAAAACAGTTATTAAAGAAATGTGTATGAATAAAGGATATATGTTGTTTGTCTTTCAGCTTTTCCCGATTAGGGGTCGCCACAGCAGAACTCCAGACCGCTAATGATTGGCAGTTGGTTTTTATGGTGTCGAGTTGCCAGCCCAATGCCCAACCTTCAATGAAGGCATGCCCATTCAACACATGTCTTTCGAAAGCCCACTCGACCGCGGAGAGGACATTGAATCTAAAATGTGAAGACCCATTAGTCTACAGTCTAATACTAGTAAAACATGGGAAAATTAGTGTGAAGCATCCTGCTGGAGGAATTGAATGCCTTAAATGCAGACAATATTCATCCACATAAAAAATTATTCCAGGGCAATACTTGTCAGTGACATCCAGTTTTCTATGATAATGATGTTTGTACAATAAGAAGGGTTTCCTAGTCTTATCAGTTTTCCCAATGTCTTCAGCATAAGCTTCATCCAAGAAGGTCTCTGTTGGGAGAGGTGGATCTACTACATTCCATGATGAGCTCATAATTCAGATGCTCATCAAGTTTATCAAAAAGTGTTTTTTAACCTATGCATTCAAGTTTTCTCCTAGAATAAATGAATAAGCTATCTATTCTGCATTCAGGAGTGGATCTTTGGAGAAGCACCTGTGCATGATATAATGAGAAAAGAATTGACCCGTGCTGTGACTCCAGTGAAACAACAATCCATGTAGTGTTATCAGCTGACTAATACTCCACAGGTAGGAAGCTTGAACACCTTTCAACACTACTGCGCATAATGCTGCAAGATATGACCACAATTAGAAAGGCTGCAGCAAAGAATACTGAGGAGATACAGGTCTGGGCAGTGCAATTGCAGTTTATGGAGTCACCATGACCCATATCATTAGCAAAGCTACAAGAAGCCCATGTTTATTTAGAGAGCACCACATGACAATCTAGTATGTTGAAGCTATGATATATGAAACACAAAATCATTTCAAAAGAAAAAAATCAAGACTGTCTGCCAGGAGTTGTAGAGGAATATTTGCCACAGGCCTTGGACTTTGCTAAGAATATCTCAGTTGAGAACACCCGCCATTAACTCAAACATCTGCTGAAAGGCCATCAACTTTCTGACCAGAAATCTTTAGATTTTTCAAATTCAGCGGTAGGAGTTTGTGCTGAATATTGATGCAGAGATCCTCAAACCTTAAAGGAAACAACTGAGACTGAATTTGTGGATGCAGGAACATGGCAGAAAGAAGTCAACCTCTTCTGGCAAGTACACAGTTTTATTTATGTATTTATTTATTTATTTATCATTTGTTTACCAGGATAGTATGGCTGGACAGCTAGTGTCCGTTTTCAGTGGAGTCCTGGCGAGAAAAGCTCCATACAGTTACAGAATAAAGAGTAATACATGGTAGCAGTTAAATGTTACAGAGTATAAATGATAACAACTGGTGAGGAAACATTGTAGAAAGGTTAACAATGTTAGAACTACAAAGTTGTGGTACAAATATATGATCATTGCACTTTTGTAGAGTTGGTACAATATATGTACATTTCCTCTGGGCGTACCTCTCAACTCAATCTAAGCTAAGAAGGATGATCTGCCAAAAACTCAAGGAACACCTGGAAGAAGACCAAGAAAGAAATAAAGAAAGGACAGTGACAGTTGTTTATGATCACAGTAGCAAATGCATATGATGTGCTTGGTGAAACCCATCATGTAGATAAAGACAGCATACAGATGACAGTGTCCTCAGAGACAAACACTGCCCAGACCATGGAACCAATTATGCAGCCAAAATCTTTCATCTCTGTCTTTAGTAGACATTGAGCTGGCAGGGATATCGAAGCTAATTCTAATGGCACAAGGACAAAGCACAAAACACATTAACCTGAGAGGACATGTGGAGAACTGGCTATTTCTCAAGTTATTGTCATGTTTTTGTACTAGCTTTGAGCACTTTTTTGGCTAAGTGAATTTGGAACTCCTGGGAATATTGGTGATTACTGACATCCTTAAATGCTTCTAAATATTCATTTCATTGTTACACATTGGTTGCATTTGAAAAAAAGTCTTTTATGGTAATATATTTTTCATACACTTCGTTTGAGTTTTAGTTACAAATAGTTAACTGATGTTATGTTTTTTGTAATGCAGTTTAATAAAACATTGAACAGAGTTCATTTTACTTTGACCTAGCATTTCTAGTTGTATCAACTTACTCCCCCAGATTCAGCAAGCCCTGCATGGTGTGCAGGAACAGTGCAGGAGCTCTTGGAGGCAATATGGTTGCCGTGCGATCCAGGAATAAGCTGCAGGGGCATGCACAAGCATGCAAATTACCCCATTTGCAGGTGAAAACCATGCAAATGAGGTGAATTTGTGATCCAGGAAACTGTCAGCCGGCCATGCAGGATTAGTGTAGTCTGCAGAAATGTACTCGGTTAGTAACCGAGTACATTTCTGCAAACTATAAAAACGGAACCAGGACAGCTCCAAATAAAGTGTGTATATTATGGGAAACCATGGCAATGGCCAAATATATGGCCATTGGCATGGAAAACAGTTTCAAAAATAAAAAAAAATAACTTTTATTTTTTTAGTCGATTTTGGCTGTTTAAGTGTAGGGCAATATATAAAAAATAACCTGAAATTAGCATTCAAACCAAAATCACAATTTTGCGATTATACTCAGTGGCAGGCAGAAGACAACATGGCCAGTAAACAGGGGTTGCTAAGGAGGGAGGCTCAGTGTGGGACCTGTAACCATGCATTAGCAGGTAATCCTATGCAAATGAGGGCAATGATACTGAATCCCAGATTTCCCCTCAATGCTAGTCAGCACAGTGTAAGTGCAAGAATAGCATGGTTCAAGCCTAAGAGTTAGCTGACATCATAGGGGGGTGTACCAGGCATACTGTAAATGGATTGAAGTCCTGTGGCTCGGGTTTGCACTTAGCTTAGCAGAGTTAAGCAAGGGGGTGTGTCTGAGGATGCCTAGCACTCTTTACAGTGCCTAAGCAGGTGTGTACGCCGCACACCGGGTCTTAAAGGAAATAAAGCAAACCAGGAAATAGCAGCTCTGTGCACATTTGAGCACTGTGTTTGCACGGCATGCCCCTGGGCCTAAACAGGAAGGCAATGGGAAGGAAAAATAGTAGTAGGAAGGTAATCAAGGAGAACTAGCACAGCTGGCAGGTGAAATGTATCAGAATGAGCCAATTACACAGGCAGCAGCCCAGCTCAGCCCAGCACACTACTATAAACTATGCAAACACCTTTCACTCTGTTTTTTCCCACATACTCTGCACCACTGGTGTATACAAGTGGGGAAATTGTAACAAACAAAAACACAAAATGATAGGGGCTGCAGCAGCTATCATACATCAACATGTGGAAGAGGCTGAAGGTGTTGAGGATGAGAATGCTGTCGACCAACCCACAGTGAGGAGATGGAGAAGAGTGTAGGGTAACCTACCAGGGGCTACATGAGCTGGAGATAGTGGAGCACTATAAGATGGACAGGGACCTCTTACAACAAATTGCTGAGCTGTGCCGGCCACACCTGACACACAGAACTAACAGAGAGGAACCCATCCCAGTGGATACCAAGGTATGTGTAGGCCTAAGAATACTAGCCACAGGTAGCTTCCAAAGGTCAACTGGGGATATCTTGGGGAATCTCACATGCATCAGCATCCAGGGTACTCCACCAGTTCCTGGATGCCACGTCAGCACATGTCGGTGAGCACGTATATTTCCCTAACACCCGTGAGGCATTCACCAACAATATGCTTCTCTTCCACCAAATAGCAGAATACCAGGAGGTAGTGGGTGCTATAGACTGCATGCACATATGCATCAAAGCACCACCTGGTGAGCAGGGTAGGGTCTACATCAACCGCAAGGGTTTCCCTTCCATCAACTGCCAGGTCGTGTGTGATGTCCAGCATTATAATGAATGTGTGAGCTGGCTGCGCTAGAAGCTATCACGACTCTCCACATCTGGCATCTGACGCAGCTGTATCAGAGGTTTGCCAATGGGGACATCCCTAACAGTCACCTAGTGGGGGATGCTGGTTATGCAATGGAGCCGTGGCTGATGACACCCATCATAAATGCACACACACCTGAACAAGAACTCCATAATGAGGCACATGCACAGACCAGAATTATAATAGATCATGTGCTTGGGATGCTCTAGTCATGGTTCCAGTGCCTGGACACATCCAGTGGAGCCTTGCAGTACTCACCAGCTACATGTACTCAAATTGTCATTGTATGTGCCATGCTACACAATGTGATCCTGTGGAAACAGCTTCAGCATGAACAGCATGGGGCAGAGCCACACAGCCCCCCACCATTGCCAAGGCCTGCACAGGCACAGAGTGACTTGGAGGAGGAACAACCTGCGCCTGCCCCAGTAGGCAGAAGGAGGTGTGCCCAGTATGTCCTGGCCTTGGCAAAGAGGCAACGCATAGCACATACACTAACACAATAGGGACCCAGGGAATGACACCCCTCTCTGACTTGCACATACAGTAAAAGGGATGCCAAACATGACACTACATGTGCTCAACCATGTATAGGGAGTATACTATGTTTATCTGACATAGGCAGCCCTCCAGCACCATCCTCAATACTGGCAGAGCCACAAGGTAAGTCATTCTTCTTACCAATTGCCAAATGGAGTAGTATGTGTTGCTACTTGTATCTCTGATATGGATGTGAGCATGCAAGGGAATCAGGTGGCTGAATGGGATGCCAGCAGATAGTAGACATCAATAGTGGCAACATGAGATCTGTAACAAATACTGTGGTCACCATAGTAGCCAGTACTACACATGGTGACAAAAGCCACTGCAGGAAATATGCTGGGCCACATATGTGTCCATATGACACATACATGCCAGTCAGGGAGGCTCACATACCCAACAACAGTCTCAGCCAGCAGTACAGGTGCAGACAAACACAAACAAGGGCTGTGCTAAGGCCTGTGAATGATGTCCATGGGTAAACTCCCCCCAGACCTACACAGACAGACTACATCAGGTCAGGCAGTAGGATGTTAGTTATGAAGGGTAAGAAGTCAGAAACTGATATGTATGTCATCAAACCTAAGACCTGTAGTACACTGATATGCCTCTAGTCAGCATGATAAGTTAGAATACAGAATGAAATGGAGTACCTGACATACCAGTACAGTCACAGAAAATGTGTACAAGTGTCAGGTGTGCCCCCATTCCTATGTAGAAATGTAGTAACAGTCTGGTGTACCCCCCCAATCTGATGTCGACACATAGTAACAGTCTAGTGTGCCCCCCAATCCTATGTGTAAATGTATTAACAGTCTGGTGTGCCCCCCAATCCGATGTAGACATGTAGTAACAGTCAGGTGTGCCCCCCGTTCCTATGTAGACATGTAGTGACACACAGGTGTGCCCCCAATCCTATGTAAAAATGTAGTAACAGTCAGGTGTGCCCACCACAATCCTATGTGGAAATGTAGTAACAGTCTGGTGTGCCATCCCAATCCGATGTAGACACGTAGTGACACTCTGGAGTGACCCCCCCAATCTGATGCAGATATATAATAACAGTCAGGTGTGCCCCCCAATCCTATGTAGACATGTAGTAATAGATAGGTATGCCCCCCCATTCCTATGTAGACATGTAGGACCAGTCTGGTGTGCTCCCCCAGTCCGATGTAGATGCATAGTAATAGTCAAGGTGTGCCCCCCAATCCTATGTAGAAATGTAGTAACATGTATGTGTAGGTATAATACCAGTGGAGCATAGAGTACCTGAGGTGGCCAAGGTAGCAGGATAGATTGTAGCATTTGTACAATATGCAGGTATGCGTCTTGTAGGTTGGTGTGTGTTTCCTATTGTGTGAGAGCGGTCAGTATGTATGCATGGTGAGGTTTGTCCTGGTGGCCATTGCCCAGTACTGCTGATGACAGGGCCAAGTCCTCACAACTGCAGTGCCAAATACAATGCTCCCCAGTATAACACATTCTAGCAGTAAGCCATTGTAAATGTATGGAGGTAATATGTGTCACCATCTGAAATATGGACATGGCATGACTGTTGGGCCAGATATACAAGCAGTACACAGGTAAATTACCCCAGACAGACAGTGTATAATGTGTAACCATTAAATGGACACACCCTTGGAAATGTACGTACAGGTTTGCAGTGCATTATCTGGACTTGTAGTAGGGAATACCGATGTCATCTGGCCAAACACTCACAGACCACAAAGGTCATAGCAATGAAGTATTGAGAAACAGCTGATGTCCCTGCACAAGCCAAAATAAGTGGAATACACATGCATATCTGTGAGTCAGATGCAAGTAGTGTCCATAGCACACATGCACCCAGCTCACCCAACCACCACCCATAGGTACCTGTCCGGTCTTATCCCTACTGTTGCGAATGGGTACAATATGACCCCCACCTGTGTATGGCAATAGTGAAAGAATGCAGCATGCAGTGCAGGTATCCCATGCAGGTGTGTCTCTAGCTGCAAGCAGCACACTGCCAGCATCCACACCACTTGATCAATACTGATAGAAAGTATTGGCATGAACACCTAACACACCTACCCTGTCACCCCAGGGGAATATACTGTATTGCAGTCTGGGACTGTAGGACTGACATAATGCAATGGCCTGCTACAGCTAGGCTGCATCACTACCAAATGGCCTGCAGTCCTCTGTCAAAGGCCTGTGTCTTACCTGTACTGCCAATGTATGTTTTGTCATGGACTCACAAATAACAACATAACACAGTCCACAGAACCCATATGTAAGGCTAAGTGGATAAACCATAGCAACATGTCCACCATGTCCCACTGCATGAGCTGTGGACCAACACCAATATACTGCTGTGATGAGTTGATAACTATAGGGAATGTATCAGAGAATGTTTGCATAATGTATGGAAAAGGATAGAATAATAGAGGGGTGGGGTGGGAGCATGGGCAGCATGGAATGTGCGAAGTCCGAAACACAGCTGTGTACATATACTATCCCTGGCTGCAAACACAAGAATTAGTTGCTACAAACCCGGTCATAAACCACAATAGGGGTAATGTCCTGACTTATGACCATTGACTCTGGGTAACCTGTGTGAGTCTGTACATCTGTGAGGTATTGCCACAGCAAGATAAGGCCATATTATCATGTTGATGGATGTTCAAGTATGGGATACTCTGCCACCACTATACCAAGGTGCTGAACCAGTTACACAGACCCAGCAGCAAGTGTAAGCAGCTCCCCCTCCAGAATGTCATTAGTTTGCAGGAATATGTAGGCATTTGACCACAATACTGGACACAGCTGCAGTCACCCTGTGTTCCCCAGGACATCAGTGCGAAAAGACATTTCTAGCTGATAGTACTTGATGACATAAACCATCACAGTGTATAACAGTACACATGTCTGAATAGCTCTACTAACACCTGAACCATGGAGCAGAAGCAGCACAGACACAATTACCTACAGTACCCACTATTCCTTGCCCAGTTTGATCCCATATTGTCAACTGATCTACAGATATCCTGCAGAAATAGTTTGCTAGCTGTAGGTATAGAACACAAAAGTCTGCACTAAAGTACAATCTACCTGGAATGGATCCACAAATTCAATACAGAGGGGCATACTGGGCATGCTCCCACACTTAGAAAAATGAGGCAATGTCAGACAACAAAATACTGAAAGGTCATACTGGGCATGCTCACACACTTAAAGAAATGATGCCCATGTCTGGCAATAACAGTGGACCATACATATCTGACAGTTGCAGATGTTAGTGCATACACTCCTCAGTATGCACCAGTCATGCTTTGCACACACATTGGATAGGAATACACAAATATATCCAAGGACAACACAGTATAATATGTCAAAAGTGCACATACATAGATGTGTGGAAGAGAGTGACAGTGACAAAGAGCCTTCGATCATGAGACCTGTCCCACCCAGCACAGAGCAAAATGGCTATAACCACATAATGTGTAAATGTCACTCAACGTGGACATTTGCCTCTGGAATCCCTCAGCATTATAGACTCTGTGGTGCTAGTGCTAACTGTGCAACATGACTGTACAAGGAAGTAGTCATCTATCAGTTGTATACACATACCTGTGGAATATAAATTTGTGTGTGCCTGAGTGTGGTGTGTCTGCCTCTAGATGAATGGGTTATGGCCCATGCACACACACTGCCCTCCACACTGACCTACTATGGCAAGCCTGCTGATGTCAGTCACTTTGAAATACACCTTTGGGGAAGGGATAGCCCAATAATACCTGTGGCACACTCTATAACTGCATAATGCTGTAGTGTGATAAACTAGTTGGTAGGAGTTCTAATCCCAGATGTAGCAACTGTGTGTGTGTTTGTCTGTGTAGGGATCGATGCTTTTTAGGCTAGTCACATTCACTACAGTTCAAATACCCTGCATGCCTGCTGATGTCATTCAATTTGAAATACACCTTTGGGGAAGGGACATCCCAGTAATCTCTGTGGCACATCCTCTAACTGCGTAATGCTGTAGTGTGATAAACTTGTTAGGTAGGAGCTCTAATCTCAGACATGGCAACTGTTTGTGTGTGTGTGTGTGTGTGTGTGTGTGTGTGTGTGTGTGTGTGTGTGTGTGTGTGTGTGTGTGTGTGTGTTTGCTCGTGGAGGGAGCAATGCTTTTTAGGCTAGTCACTACAGTTTCAAATGCTCTACTTTGGCATGCCTGCTGATGTCATTCACCTTGAAATACACCTTTAGAGAAGGAATAGCCCAGTAATCTCCATGGTGTGGCCTAAAACAGTGTTATGCTGTAGTGTGATATAATAGTTCAGTAGGGGTTCTATTCCCAGACATGGCAAGTGTGGATGTGTGTTTGTTTGTGTAGAGAGCAATGCTTTGGAGGCCATTTGCAGTCACTACAACCTCCATTGCCCTTCTTTGGCAAGCCTGCTGATATCATTCCCTTTGAAATACACCTTTGGGGAAGGAGTAGCTCAGTAATCTCTGTGGTGCATCCTATAACTGTGAAATGCTGTAGTGTGATAAACTAGTTAGGTAGGAGTTTGATTCCCAGACATGGCAAGTGTGGATGTTTGTGTTTGTCTGTGTAGGGATCAATGCTTTTGAGGCCATTTACAGTCAAAACAATCTCCATTGCCCTTCTTTGGCAAGCCTGCCACTGTCATTCCCTTTGAAATACACCTTTGGGAAGACATGAGTCCAGTAATCCTCGTGGTGCATCCTATAACTGCGTAATACTGTAATGTAATCAACTAGTTAGGTAGGAATTCTGTTCCCAGATATGGCAAGTGTGGATGTTTGTGTGTGTGTTTTTTTGTCTGTGTAGGGAGCAATGCTTTTGAGGCCATTCAAAGTCACTACAACCTCCATTGCTCTTCTTTGGCAAGCCTGCTGATGTCATTCCCTTTGAAATACACCTTTGGGGAAACAGTAGTCCAGTAATCTCCGTGATGCATCCTATAATTGCATAATGCTGCAGTGTAATAAACTAGTTAGGTAGGAGTTTTCTTCCCGGATGTGGCAAGTGTGAATGCGTGTGTTTGTTTGTCTGTGTAGGGAGCAATGCTTTTGAGGCCATTCACAGTTACTGCAACCTCCATTGCCCTTCTTTGGCAAGCCTGCTGTTGTCATTTCCTTCGAAATACACCTTTGGGGAAGCAGTAGTTCAGTAATATCCATGGTGCGACCTATAAATGCTTAATGCTGTAGTGTGATAAACTAGTTAGGTAGGGATTCCAATCCCAGACTTGGTGTGTGAGTGTGTGTGTCTGTGTTTATCATTCATATCCTGTGAGGATGTGGCTGTGAGTGTGTGATAAGTGGACTCAATGTGGAGTAGGTTTTGCAAACTTCTTATATGGTGGGCTTATTATATGTCACAATGTCCACCTTAGAAGGATAACATGTCAAATAGCCGAGAGGCTGGGGTTGTCAATCCATACCCCTACATGTGACATCAAGGCCTGGCAAACAAATTAAGCAACCCTTGTATTACCCAGACAACACTCTCAACCCATGTCTCATGCACAAACACACTTGCCTAGGCAACAAATGCTTTGTTGGTAGTACCCTGCATATTGCCTACAGATAGTAACCATGATGTGATTGCAGTGGACTACAGAGGACATGGCACCCTGTCCCATCACTACAATAGATACATAATTGCAGACTGTGCACTTTCACTATGTTCCCCACTGGATGCTTGCAACAACTGTAGTGCCATCAAATGTGACCCACAAAGGACATACCATGCCTTAAACACATGCCCTGTATCGACAGATGCCAATGACACCAGGGAATACCTGTAACATGCTATCAATGTAGGTGCAGGGTCAATCTATACTCAAGCCCTACACATACCTGTGGTGCCACAAAACAACTAATGTCCATTACCAGTTCCCACCACATGAGGCCAGGACTGGCACAACTGATGATAACAATCTGTGTACCCAACATGGGCCAGACACCCCAGGTACAGTTCCACATGTCACTGAACATGCATGTTTGCACATTCCACACACCATCCATGTCATGGACTATAGAACACATACATGGCAAGCATTGCACAGCACTGGCCACACACAAAAGTAACCCAGGTGACTGGGTGGTGAATACAATACCCACCTGTGTGGGCCAATGCAGACACTACACCCCTGAGCCACACTGCAGACCATTGTCATGAGGCCTGATGCCAAGTTATACCCATCACCTAGCCTTGTACAGCCTTCTGGCACAGTCAACCACTACACATCAGTGAAGCAATTTCACCCATACATGTCAGTACTGGCACCCTGTGTCTCTGTGTGTGGAGTACAATGCTTCTGACACCATTCACGCCCACTACAATTCTCATTGGCCTACTGAAGCATGCCATCTGATGTCAAACACCTTCACATACCCTTTTCCCATATACCATCCTGATAACCCCTGTGGTGCATGTGATACCTGCATATTACTGTATTGTAGCAAACTAGCTAGTTAGGAAGTCTATTCATGACCCTGCCAACTGTATCAATGTGTGTGAGCCCCTGAGAGAGTGTGGCTGTGTTGACGTTGACTCCTGTTCATGTGGACAGGCATGTGTACTACACCTGCCTTATCGCTCCTATATCACTGTTGCAGATGCCACTCACCATCAGATATACCTGTAGACAATTGCCCAACATGTAAGCTATGTGGTGCATACAATAACTACATAGACATGTGCTAGCAATAAATAGTCAGTCAGGGGTTTGACACCCTGTGCTGGTAGGTGTGTGATACAAACATGCTAAGGCTTGCTTCTCCCACCCCCTCCCTGACTTACTTTGTCTCTGTCTGTCTCTCACACTCACTCTCTGGTGGATGTGGAGAAGTACACCGGCTTTACTTAGGCAGCATTTTATGTTTTGTAAGTGATGCTGATGATCAGCTGATGGCCTCTGAATGAATTGTAGTCCCCCTCTAGCTGATTGCATGTGGAACATCTGTGGTAACATTTCCATAGTTAATTGCATGGAAAAACACTGCAATATCTAGGAACATCATGTGGGTGTTGGGCCTTTTCTTTCACTATGAGCAAGACCTCAATCTGGTGTTTGGCAAACAGGATCACAGATGGTATTGGGATTTACCTCTAAAAACATACACCTTGGAAACAGGCCATCAGACAGGAGGGGGATGTTCCAGACATGACTACAGAATGTAAGTGTTGCTCTTCTGCATTTGGAGTAATGTCATTTTAACAGGATTTGTGTGGATATGGCTGGACTACATGATTTAATACCTGTCATGACAGTCATGTGTTTGAGGAAACTCCCACCTGTAGGGTTATCTGCAGACTGGGCAGTGTGTGGAGCCTTATTTGTCTTGTGTTATTCACAGAACACCTATCTTAGAACTGCAGAAGCTTAGTCTGGGGATTGCAGTCAGTACATGGTGACAGCCATGAGAGTTACTGACTTCATATCCTTCATAGGACATATGTCACAACAAACCCTGATATGACAGTAAATGTATGAGGTTATCACAGCCTCATGCCAATATTAGTTGAGTGTTTGTGGCACCAGCCACAAGTCTGTCAACCTTTGTACATATGTCATGCAGTAAGGGGTGCATATGTTCTGTACACCATTATTTATTGACATCATACCTGATAACAAGCAAGTCAAATAGACTGCTAGACATGTTATGTATAGTAGGGGTTATTTCTGAGGACATAAGCTGGGCATTCTGTGGTTGTGTGTACAGTACTGGGGTCTGTGTACTTATGGTGATTGTTGACAATATGTGTATTGTGTATATGTACCTTGGGCTGTGCACAGACTGTGGTAGATGTCATTGCTCTTGGTCCTGTTCTATCTGATGTTTCATGCTGCTCCAGTGTATGGTACCCTATCAGCTCACATGTCTCTAGAGCCAAACACACACGTGTCCCATACAACAGACAGGCATCGGACCACACTGTGTCGTGACCCAGTTTATGTAGGGTTAGTGTGTGAGGGGCACATATGAGGATGGTGTTTATCAGACAGTTCATATAGTGTCATATTAAGCTTGCATACCATATATGGCTGTGGCTGTGTTCACATAGGTTGTGGGTATGCACTTTCTCACAGGTGTCTGTTACTCTGTGCTGTGACATGCGTGTAGAGCCTGCTATATTTGCAGCTACATGTGTAGTCCCCTATACAAAATGTAGTCCAGTATTGTGGCAGTCTGCCTGTAGTATGCACATTGCTTTGTGACATGCCTAGCAGCTTAGTGTAATTACCCAGTGTGCAGCTTAGTGTAGTTACCCAGTGTGCTGTTATGTCCATTTATTTGCAAAACATACTGCTGCCAGACCACCATACTGTTGTGTATTTCTGATAAAGCAGGTATTATGCGGCAGGACAGACTGGCGTGTGTGAATGCAAAACCTGGGTGGGCATATGTAGTCCAGTATTTACGTGATATACCCATGTACATGGCTGTTAACATCCACACTGTGAGGCATGGTCCACATGCCTCGCTTGATGGGGATCTGGGCACACCTCTGGACTGACCGCAGAATGCCAGACTGTCCACATATATTGGTCATATCTGTGCTGTAGTCCACATGATCATTACTGTGCTAGCAGTGGTACTGTACTATGATGTCCTTATGATGTCTGTCAGTAGCTAATGGCGTACATGTCAAAAGCAGATGTGACTTCCCACACACAACATGTCTGTTAAGACAACCCCTGTTACAGTAGCAACAGTCTACATATATACATGCAATGCATACATGACATCCCCTTGCACTAAGAGGTTGGAACTATTGATGCTGAGGTAGGACTCCACTCCATGTTCTAGACATATGGTAAACATATATATATATATATATATATATATATATATATATATATATATGTATATATATATATATATATATATATATATATATATATATATAGATATATATGTATATATATATATATATACATATAGATATATACACATATACATATCTATATATATATATATATATATATATATATATATAAAATATTATATATATATATCTGTACATATACAAACTCAAATATATACATATGCACAGTTATATATATCTACACATATGCAGATATATAGATATGTATGCACATATAGTTATAGATATCTACATATATATTAACATAAATAGGTATATCTGTACACATAGGATGTGCATACATATATATATATATATATATATATATATATATATATATATATATATATACAGAGAGATCTAAAAATGGCCATATATATGATGCACTATACAAATGTGTAGAAATACCTATGTATGAATATATATATGTGTGTATGTACATGTAGACATATATCTACATATGTATATGTATATGTATATATCCATATTCCTGTCATGTGTAAACATCATGGATGTGTATGCCTTCCCAGATGTAACAATGTATGGAATGTAACAATGAACATGTTAGTTTGTTGGGTCACGGGCCCACCTTTTCATTCAAGGTGGGAGGTAATTTAAAATTTTTGTTGGAACACCCTACCAAAATTAAGGACAGTAGAGGAATCAGGTCATGTGGTAGATGTAACTACTGTAGGCATTTGGTGAACGCAACAGAAATGTGAGTGGAGGTACCCCCGCAATATGTTAGACTAGCAGGAGGTAATTGTAATACTCCTGGTCTGGTTTACCTGAGTGTTTGTATAGGATGCAACATTTATTATATGGGTAAGACTGAGAGGGCAATTAGGAAGAGAATATATGAGCATTTATATGCTATTAGTACAAAGAATTATAACAATACCCTTTTTTAAGCACACTCTGACTTGCCCGTTTTTTTCTGTCTTCAAATTTGGTATTTTAGAAGTAGTACTTAAAAATGCCAGGGCCAGGGCGGTAACTGGTCAAATCAGATTGAGAAGGCTGAGTTGAAGTGACAACTCCATTTAAATGCTTGCCAACCCCCTGGCATGAATGAAAATGTATCTGTGTAGCCTATTGGTTGAAAGGGCTTCAACACCTTAATGAAAGTATTTTTATATTCTTCATGCAACTAGTTGTTTTTAATGGGCTGTTTTACTAATCAATGTGATTATATAAAGGATGTGAAGTTAAGCACTTTTGGTTGTGATAAAGTCTGCATTGAGACAGGTGAAAGCGCTTACCTACTGGATTATTTACTGCTTGGATTTTTGCCTGTCATTAAACTTTTTATCTTCATTGGAATACAGGACTACTGAATTGTTCTGTGACTGCTGTGGGATTTTGGCTTCAGATGTGGTGTTTGTTTTATCTATATCTACATATATATTAACATAAATAGGTATATATGTTCACATAGGATGTGCATACATACATATCTATATATGTATATATATATATATATATATATATATATATATATATATATATATATATATATATATATATATATATATATATATATATATATATATATATATATATATATACATATATATATATATATATATATATATATATATATATATATATATATATACACACACACACCTAAAAATGGCTATATATATATATGATACACTACACATATGTGTAGAAATACATATGAATATATATGTGTATGTACATGTAGACATATATCTACATATGTATATGTATATATCCATATTTCTGTCATGTGTAAGCATCATGGATGTGTATACCTTCCCAGATGTGTCTCACCGTATGTATCTGATATGTGTATATTTAAATATAACAACATATGTGATGAAACAGTAATATCAATAACAAGTACTACATAATTGTGGAAGTCAAAGCAACTGTTCAATACTATTCAATATGTGTAATGACAGATATATTGGAAAAACAACTCTCTTTGCAGCTGTCATGGCATAGTGGTTAACTGTTGTGACTATAGTGTACAGGGTCCTGGGTTCAAGGGCTGTATATTTTGTTGCTAGGCAGAACAAGTGACATTGGATACAGAGTGATTAAGGCACCTTTAAGCAGTTGTAAGTGGGTTTGCCTGGGTTTGCACAGAGGTAAGCACTGCTAACTTCTGGTTACAGTTTCTTATACTGTATTTAGCTTCTCAATTGATTAACCTGTGAAGGCATTGCTTACCCCCGTGCAAACAGGCTTAAACCCACTTACTGCTGCTTAAAAGTGCTTACTCCCACTTACCCCGTGCTAATTCCTTTAAAAGAAATGAAAAAGGGTTGATAGGAAAGTGGTGAAAAGGGCACAAAGAGGGAAAGACAGTAGGGAAAATAGCTAGGGATGTGCAGGAAGGGTGTAGGGATGGTCCATAGCTGCCCATTTCATCTACAGCAACAGTTGTGCATATACACTGAATTTGGAGGTAGATTTAGACACTCATATCCCTGACAGATGGAGGGGAGGACAACAATAATATGTTGTTAAGCCAATTAGACCAGACTACATGTATCCAGTGGAAATGTGTGCGAAATGGACAGCTATGTATGGGATGAGAATTTTTTTGGGGAACAAATTGCCCTTTTTTTTCAGGTGAGAATGGGTTGTTGGTGAGGGATAGTGGGTATATTTGGCAAGGTAGGTTGGGTAAGTTGACAGACAAGACAAACAAGACACTTACAGGGGTGGTATATGACACATGTGGGGGGTAAACACCTTGATGGGGAGGGGTGTTGGGAAATTGGAAGTCCATGAGCCTCCTAGTGGAAATAGTGGGACTGAGGTCCCCACCCATGGGCAGTCACCGCTGCACCTTCACAGCCCCGAAGGTGGCTGTGCTGGGGGCTGTGCAGGAGAGCCAGGCCGACCCTCTAGTTGGGACACATGGCCCTCAAGCTGGCATAGCAAATCTCCGTCCTCCCTGCAGAGCTCACTATGCACCATAACCTGGACCTGGTGATGGGTGACAGGTTCCTGTCTGCGCCTGCTCCCAGGGGGGGTGAGCCCAATCCCCTGAGGTGGTTCCACCCGAAGGTGGTGCAGGACCAATGGACGAGGAGGTCCTGGGTTGGGCCCCAGATGTGCTGGTGCCTGGTGTCATGGCCAGCTGAGGTGGGACAGTTGGGTCCACCGGGATGGGCCTTCCCAAACGTGCTATGCTGTGTAAATTTTATCATCATATATGGGTTAGTAATAGTCAACACATTCCAGGATTAGGTATAACAGCATGCATAGATATTCCCATTATCCCAAACATCAGATATGGAACAGTTGCATAGCAAACAAAACACATGCATATACAGGACCACAGTGGTCATTACAATAGCATGCAGGTACATTAATGGCATCATGCCACCAATGTGGGAGTATTTCAACGTAGCACATGCATAGAAACAAATTTAAATAATTATCAAACAATAGGACATATGTCCCAACAGTAGAGGTAATTCGGCACATACCAATTGAGTTGTGTATTTATAGGTTCATAGGTAAGTACTAGGCTATCAGCCCAAGGGCCTATGTAAGCCTATCCAACAAGGTACCATAGCTTACACCACCCAAGAAAGTTATTTTCCTGTGCCACTGTCCAGCAGAGACACTGAAGTGACCCCCAGGGTATATTTCCTATTTCCCATCCACTTATCAAGATTTTTCTTGAAGAGTGCTAATGAAGAGCTTTGCTTGACTTAGACGGGTACCTTGTTCCAGAGTATAGGAAGTCTCTGGGACAGGATTCTATCCCTCCAGTGTGTCCTGTTTATTGTGATGACAAGGTTTAGGTCCCTAGAGCATGTAGCTTGGAGGATTGGGATTTCTTTAGGTGTAGCATGTCCAACAGCTCTGGGTGTGACATAGCTTTATATGTTAGGCAAAGATCACCTCGGAGTAGACGATATGTTATGGAGTAAAGCTGGAGTTTTTTGAGGCGGTCAGTGTAGGGCATTTGTTTGAGGTCAGTAATCCTCTTTGTGAGGTACTTCTGTGGCCTTTCCAGCTGCTGCAAATGTCTTGTGAGGTACATTACAAAAGGGATGTTGAACTCTACAATGGGTCTAATGAGTGAGGAGTAGAGGGGAACAATGACCTCTTTTTTCCTGGTTGAGAACCCTTTTATGATGAGGTGTGCCACGTAGAAGGACTTCCTGACTACTGTGGTGATGTGACTATCAAAGGAGAGACTACTCTCCACCTGGGTCCCAGGGTCTCTTATCACGCATTCAGTGTTAAGTAGATTGCTTCCTATGTGGTAGTTCATGGGTACAGAGTTTTTACCAAAGGAGATGACACTGCACTTTTTGGCATTGAGCTTGAGGCCATGGCTCTGACACCAGGCATCTGTCTCAGTGAGGCCCTTGTGTAGGATGTCCACATCATTTGGTGACTTGATTATGGCTCCTAGTTTGCAGTCATCTGCGAACTTCATCAGCCAGAGGCCTTCAGTGTTAGCCTGCACTTCAGAGAAGTAGATACCATACAGGAGAGGTTCCAGGATGGAACCCTGTGGAACTCCACTTGTCACTGCCTTGAGGTCAGATTTGGAGTCTGCAACTTTTACAGTGTGGGTTCTGTCAGTGAGCCAGTTGGCAACTCATCTTGTGATGTAGGATTTATACCTAGTTTAGTGAGTTTAGCTATAATTCCAGAATGGGGAATAGTGTAGAAAGCCTTGGCGAGGTCAAGATAGGCTGTGTGAACCACCTTACCCTCATCCACAGCTTTGGTGACTGCCTCAAAGAAGTCGATCAGGTTCAGGAGGCATGATCTGCCTTTCACAAACCCAAACTGGGTGGGATCCAGAGTTTGGAGGTTACTAATATCTTTGTTTATGAGTTCCATGATGATACGTTCCATGGCCTTGCAGACCATGCTCGTCAGGCTAATAGGTCGATAGTTCCCGGGATCAGTGGTGGCTCCCCCTTTGTGGAGTGAGATAACTGTTGCTGTGCACCATTCAGTGGGCACAAAGCCTGATGCAAGGTTATTACTGAACATGGTGCTTAAGTGGGGAGCCAGTTCATTCTGAAGTTCGTGTAAAACGCAGACTGGGATGTTGTCCGGTCCAATGGATGCTGTGTTTTTGGTTTTAGAGAGTGCAGCTTTTACCTGCGTAGTTGTGATTACAGGGACTCTGCATTCTTCCTGTATAGATATGGGCCCTTTAGGGGGAGAAAGGGGGGTAAAGTTAGCACTGAACCGATCTGCCAGGATGTTGGCAATATCAGTTGGTTCTGTAATTCTCATGCCTTTGTGCTGTAACTCAGAGCAGATCTGGGTGTTACCATCTAGATTCTTGACATAGCTATAGAATGCATTGCGGTTGTCCTTGGATTTAGTGGCAATTTTGTTTTCGTAGCTAGCTTTGGAGGATCTTATAAGGGATCTCAGCTTCTTACTGAGGCTGACAAGGGAGCTACTCCACTCATGGGATTTTACTCTCTTTTGCAACAGTTTCTTCCTTCTGTTGTACAGTTTGTTTATGGCAGGGGACCACCAGATTGGCTTCCTTTTTTTGGAGGATAGCATCTTGGTTCTGTTTGGGATAGCACAATCCATACACTCATGTAAGTGCTTATAGAGTGCATTTGTGTAGGATTCAGCAGTTGTAACTGTATTGTCCAACTGAATGGGTGTCCTGAAGTTCACCACTTCTGTCTTAAGAAGCATGAAGTTGGCTTTGGAGAAATTTTTTACTGTGGTTTCCTTAATAGGGTGTGGGGGTGGGATGTGGATATCAAGGGTGATAAGCTTATGGTCGGATCGGACCAATGAGGAGTTGACTTCAGGTGTGGAACACTGGTCAGTCATGTTGGTAATGACTAGGTCTAGGATATTGTTGCCCCTGGTGGGGGTGTGGATAAGTTGATCTAAGACATTGGAGTTTATGAATTACAGAAAGTGCTGAGCTAAGGAGTTGGTACATGAGTAGTTTTCCCAGTTAAATGTGGGGTAGTTGAAGTCACCCATTATTAGGGTGTTTGGTTGAACCCTAATATTTTCCAGTACATTAGGAAAAGAGGAGTGGGAATCCTGGACATGGTAGGGGATCTGTAGCAAGCTACAATTTGGATTGCAGTTTTGCCCAGTGTTAGTTGCACTTGGATAACCTCGGATGCATTATGCTGAGCAACTAGCCTGGAGGTGTAGATATCCTTAATGAATATGGACACACCTCCGCCTTTGGTGTTTCGGTCCAGGTTACATGGCCGAAAAGTGTGGTATGAGTTATAGCCTGGTAGTGCAGGGGTACTCTCTGGAGCCTTGAACCAGGTCTCAGTCACTGCACAGATATCGATGTTCTCCATTTTAAGGAGTGACTCGAGTGAGTGCATTTTGAGATTTAGACTTCTAGCATTGAGTAGCATTGCCTTCAGTTTTTGTTTGCCTGTTCCTGTTATGGTGGTGCATTTGTTATTTGAACCCTGCCTAAAAAAGGCACTACAGGGGCAGCAAGAGCCTTAGCCAGTATCCAGAATCCCAGGGGTGACAGGTGCAGGCCATCTGTGGCAAAGCATCGTGGTCTGTCGACCAAGTCATCCCAAGCAGACAGATACTGGATCCCCTTTGAATGACACCAGAAGTTTAACCAAATGTTGAAGTCACACATTTTGTCCTTATACTGCGGTATCATTCTGGGCAATGGCAGAATGCTACTCAGGGCTAGGGTCATACCTGCCTGGGCTACAAGATCGGAGAGCTCTTCCATGTCTCTTTTCATGTAGTCCAGGGAAGTACATCTCAGGTCATTAACACCAACATGGACAATGACAAAGTCATATTTGTACTTGGTGTGGATTGACCTGAGTGCTTGGGTTATGTGGCGGATCCTGGCACCCGACAGGCATCTGACAGTAACCTTTTCCTTGTCTAGTCTGGTGAGTGGGCATCAGTGTGCCTGACTATAGAGTCACCTATGACTAGTGTGTTGGGTACGTTGTTTTGCCTTATTGGCTGTGGTTGAGTGGCACACTGAGTCTGTGGGCTATGTGTCATTTGGATTGTGTTGGGGGATGGAGGTTGCTTGCGTTTCTGCTTTGGAGGTCTCTGTTGCTTAGACAGATTATTATTGAGAGCAACCATGAATGTTTTTGTGTTACTGTGTGTGGATTTTGGTGGTGTAGATTTAGTGAGACTATGTGATGAGTGTGGTGTGGTGCCAATGTTTACCTTCTCCTCATGACTGTCAAGTTCAGTCTTGGTTAGAGAAAGTTTAAACGCCAGTTTGGCTAGATAAGTGTATCTCTCACAGGTTGTAGTGTTGGGTGGTAGGAGGAGAGGGTTGTCAGTGTACATGAGGCAATTTCTACATTGCCTCAAGATGCCCATATTCATCAGATAGACAGGAGAGAACACTGGGAGCTGACCCTTGGACATGCCTGAATAAAAAAATATTTTCCTCTAGATAAGTGAGGAAAGTGAGTACAAGAGCTGTTTTTCTCTAAGCAAGTGAGAAAAGGAAGTACAAAAACTGTTTTCCTCTAGGCAATGAGGAGGATAGAGTGTTATAGTAATTAGTAGCTTATTTAGTGCTTACAAGTTCTAAACAAGTGCTGAGCATGAACAAGCAAATTTAAGTGCTAAAACTAAGAATTTGTATCTGCACTAGATGAGTTACAGGACAGAAACAAGTGCAAATGCAGGCTTTCAAATCAGAAAGTTGAGAGAGAGATGGAAGAAATTGCCCAAATGGCCAATAACTACAATTTCTGGGCCAGAACCACTCTTTGCATGGTAGACAGGTTACCTAGTGCTTACCACTCGCACTAATAAGCTTGAAAGCTTCCATCCAACATAGAAAGGCTTGTGGGGCTCAGAAGGTTACATACAGGAGCACTAGTTACAGGAAAGGTAGGAAACAGGCTTACAGTTTTTTTTTTTTTTTTTTTACAGAAAAGTAGCAAAAACAGTAGTAAAAACAATTCACGTGCAGTGCAAGCTATCACACTTGAGTATGCAGCAATATTAGACCAAACACAGTTTAAAAATGTAATTAAATTAAAAAGGACTAAAAGCAAGTGCAGAAAGAGATTATTAGGTAGAATGTGGTAATGAGATGGGACTGGGGGAGTGTCCCAGATCAAATCTACAGTGGGGCGAGCAATTGCAAAAGCCACCAAATTTAAACTACAAACCAAAAATAGGAAAGTTGGGTGGGACAAAACAGTTTCAACAGAGATCTAAGCAACAACTAACAGTACAAACTTTAAAACCAAAAAAATATTCTCAGCTCTGTATATTTGCCGATCAGTCTCTCAGAACAGTGAGAGAACAGTTTCCACACAGATCTAAGCAGCAATTAACAAACTCTATAACCAAAAAAATATACTCAGCTCTGTATAATTGCAGATAATCTGTAAGGCAGTCTCTCAGAACACAGGTTCCAGCAATTTGAATGCAGCTGTTACTATACCAACTGAAGACACAGTAGAAAATGGGGGTGGGGTGGGGAAAGCAACAACTAACAGTACAAATTTAAAACCCAAAAAATATTCTCAGCTCTGTATATTTGCCGATCAGTCTCTCAGAACAGTAAGACAACAGTTTCAACACAGATCTAAGCAACAATTAACAAACTCTATAACCAAAAAAATATACTCAGCACTGTATAATTGCAGATAATCTGTAAGGCAGTCTCTCAGTTTATTATTGCAGATATTGTGTGTGTGTGTGTGGGGGGGGGGGGGAGATGTCAATTAACAACTGGTATATTCCTGTAGTTCACATTACTTTCCTAGTCAGTGCTGTGATCTGTATCTTACAGGTATTAGTACACTACCTTGTTGCCTTAGTTTGGACAGTGGTATGGCTGTTGACAACTATATACATAAGCTGGTCTTACCTGCAGTATACACCTCTTACTCCCAGATTCCAGGTTGATGTTATGCACATACATGTCCATCTCTTTTTGCACACACTCTGGGCATGTCTTCACCACATGGAGGTGAACCGGGACATATTCCGACTATTGCCCTCTTAAACCTTTAGTGACTTGTACAATGACAGGTTTGTTTTATTTGACATTTTCCAAATATATACAGGTCTGACAGTTAGTTATATGACATGAAATGCTGCCTGCATGTCAGAAAGTAGCACACTGATATGGCAGGGGGACAGGGTAACAGTCAGCAGATATGGGCAGAATAACTGGGCATTCTGGACATTTCTGTACAGTTGTGGGGTACTATTCTGCATACAGCTTACTACCACTTCCAGGATTCGAACCATGGCTGTGTCTGCTAAAAATAAAACACTGTCCATCACAGTTGAGTGTGCTATATAGATATTGCTGTGTATCTCTTATCTGATTTCTGTCTATGATTCTCCTGTGGTTTTACATTCTGACCTTGTAATTACAACACTCTTATATGGGATTTCCTAGACAGTTGTATTATGTAGTACAGTGTGGGTGACAGTGATGAGTAATACTTTATTATTCTGAGCAACTCCGACACTAACAATGCCATACAATACCAGAATAAACAGTACCAGTACAGCATACCAATTTTTTATTTATAGGCACGGTGTTTGTATTTGACAGACCTGTGGGAGCAATGTTTGTTAGCACTACCTGCATGTTGCCACACAAATGACCATTTTCCACATTAGTATTATGCACATACGTCTCACTCTGTTACTATACACACTCTGGTCACAGCTTGACAGCATGTGCGTGGAGATGGGACATACTTGGCTACTTACTCTCATAACATTTTGGGGAGTTGCTAGAGTGACAGGTTTGTTGTTATAGATGTCTGACAATCAGTTGTATGTCTTGTTTCCTGCCTAAATGTCTGGGATCATCCCACTGATTTGCCAGGGGGACAGGCTGTCAGGCAACAGCTATGGGCCGAGTTACAGAACATTTCTGTACACTTGTGGGGTATAATTCTGCATACAGCCTACTACCACTCCCAGGATTTGAACCATGGCTGTGTGTGCAAAAAATGCAACAGTTCACATCACAGTTGTGTGTGCTATTTGAAAGTCTCTCTCAGTTGTGCTATTTGACCTCTTGGAATTACAGCAGTCATATACAGACATCCCTACACATTTTATTTATGTAGCACAGTGTGGGCAACAGTGCTTACTACAACAGTACTATTACGTGATTGCAAATCTACATTACCATATGATACCAGAGTGAACACATGCAGTCCTGCAGTTAGACCTTACTTGTCAGGGTATTATGCTTTTATTTACATAAAACCTGTATGAGTCCCTTTCTGCCCTATTCTCTCATGTATGCAGTACATGCCTTAAGCAATACAGGTTTTATACAGGCAATTAACTTACTACTACTTTTAGATTTATTTCCTATGACAGTACATGTAGGAGTATTACTAACCTGCCTCGCATCGCAACCACTGCACTCTACAGCCATGGGCTTCCTGACTCGCAGCCTGCTCACCTGCCACTGTGAAAGACATAAGATGAATATTTATCCATACCTATCCATAATATACATGAGCTGGCAATTATTAAACAGGTAGTGGACTGATACTTACACACAGCTGGGACATTCCCCTTTCCTCCTAGCCTCTTGGATCCACTGATCCAAGAGATCTCCCTTTCTCCACTTCAGGTCAGCATAGTGATGCCTGACCTGCTCACCAGTTCTGGGTATGCCAGTGGCACTGGTGAGGTCACAGGCAAGATGGTCCCAGGCTTCCGCTTTCTATTGGGAACTCTGGTACTGGCCCTGCAGCAGTCTCTGGTCATAGTCTTTCACAAGGAGTCCTGCCATGACTCTGGACTCCTGGATGCCCCAGCACTGTGCACGAAAACACACACCCTCTCCCATTCCAGACATAGTGCCTACAAGGGGAAGCTACAACCAGTTATGAGATGTATTCCCGCCTGTTGGGTTTAAATATGAATGGTTTCCCACACTTTGCTGTGATTGGACAGTTTTAAAAATGCTAAGCTATAGGAAAACCAGCTTACCTAAGGTTGGCATTGGTTAAAGGGGTATACCAATGGGCAGACTGAGTTACCTGGCCTACACATTGCTTGCACCTACTAAGCTGGACTGTGCATTGCTTAGCATTGCTTATTATTAAATTTGCCTTATATTTGCATTTTGGCATTGATTTATTATTCAATACATCTTATATATGTGTTTGGCATCCATGACTCATGTCAACGTATACTGTATGGGGTCCTTGTGTTTATTAGGGGATTTCAACACTTTATTAGAATGACACCTCACATTTGGGCTAAATGCAGTACTCCATTTCACATATTTATGTCCTGTAGTAGGTTATACAATATAAAACTGTATATAGATTCCTTTCACATGTTCAGTTTGTATTTCCTATAGCGAGGACCTGTTTGGTGATTCCTCAATCTTACATACTGCTGTGATGGCTTAGTGGTTAACTACTGTGACTATAGTGTACAGAATCCTGGGTTCAAGACCTGCAAAGGCTGTTTTTTTTTCTTGGCTAGAACAGTGGCTGATGCATACAGAGTGATTAAGGCACTTGTAAGCAGCTGTAAGTGGGTTTGAGCGAAGGTAAGCAATGCTAACCTCCGGTTTAATATGGTTACAGAGTGTTAGCTTCAATATTGCTTAACCTGTATGCACATTGCTTACCCCCCATGCAAATGGCTTAAACCCACTTACTACTGCTTAAATATGCTTACTCTTGCTTACTACTGTGTACTCCCGCTTACCACCACATTAATTTAGACAGTAATATCTAATGGTTCTTGGGAAGGTGGTGGATTTGGAAACTGTATGGATTTATCATTCCTTACATTTGTATCCCTGATTCCTGTGTACATATACTGTATGGGGCACTTTTGATTATCTGTGGATGTTACAGCATTATGACAATGACACCTCACATCTGCATTTAATGCAGTACTCCAGTTCATAAATATATGTTATGTCATAGGTTATGCAACAAAATAGATTGATCATAAAATGATTTGACATGGAAAATGGATTGTACTGGAGTGGGACTTGAACCGGGAATGACTGTTCATAAGGTGAATGCTCTGCCCACTACACTATTGTTGTACTGCTTCATCTGCATATATCTTGCTTTTTATCCTCTTGTGCCATTTAAGCTGCATTAACCATAGCTAAGCGATGGGCAAACTCGCACACCTATGGTTAAATTTTATCTTTTTTATAAAAAAACAAAAACAGTTCTTTATATTTGTTTTAACTATTGCTCTTGTAAACTTGGGGGGTGTTACTGGGGGTATGCAAACACTTATGAATTGTCTCACTCATTATTATTCATACACTGCTTTTCTTCATTGCAGGGGCGTGTATATTCTGAGAGCTCTGCTCTCAGACATGCCCCCTGGACACGTACATGCTCTGTCTATTTATGAGCTCAGGCAGCGCACCTTCATTGATATGCATGGTGCGTGCCGTCCTGCTCCTAAACAGCCACTTCCGTGCAGGACTAAACTAGTCCTGCACGGAAGGATATTGAATCCGGGGGACTGTCTTCAGATGCATTCAGCTAGATGTTTATCCCTGAGAATATATGCATTTCACTTCAAGAAAAAAATGCAGTACTGTCATACACTTTTTTGAAAGACAAATTATGACATTCTCCATTTCCTAGAGCTGAAAGTAACTGAGAGACACAGGCATTGGCTGAAATATTTGTTTCGGGGCCCAGTTATAAGTAGTTTAGCATACAAATGTATGAGGAGTATAGGAATTTATTTTAATTCATAGCTAAATTGCACTTACCTTAGTGTTAACAAGTACAATGAAAATTAATGAGCCTTGTTAGATTTAGGATAACACTTGGCTACAAAAGTGTTAACTTGTGGAGCTGTCTTAATTCATCCTTGCCAAGCAGGATTCATGTGGATAGAATGCTCTTCTGCCCAACAGTCTATTATATCCTATGACACCTTCATATTCCTCATGCAAAGAAATTGCTTTTGTAAAATATAAAATTAGTATTGCAATTTATATGCATGGGCAATCAGCACTGGATTGTTGAAACTGATGATATACTTCTCATCAAGGAAATGTACTGCAGATTGCACAGCCTAGGGATTTATGTGTCTGTAGTTACCATTCAGCATACCTTAATGATATGTGATACCGAAACCTTTTATCATCTATGAGTTTGCCTGATGGCACTGTGTTTGTGTAGTACATGCAATAAAGCCATTTGCTTATATCTGAACTCTCTCTCTATCCCTCCCTTCTTCTCTCAAATGGCAAAATTGCCTGCTGGTTAGTCAAAGGTTTACCGATCATTTAAATAAGTTTCATACATTTGAATTCCTTTTGAGATTGCCTATTCTTTCTGAGGTCAACTAAAACTCATTGTGGAAGAGGGATTCAACACTCATTTGGAGACTGTGAATAATTTCTCACATTGTGCAACAGACCTGTGCAATACTATACAATGAGCTGCACATGTCTGTTGCACCCTGTGAGAAATAGACATGTACAATACTATACAATGAGCTGCACATGTATGTTGCACCATGTGAGAAATAGACATGTGCACTACTATACAATGAGCTGCACATGTCTGTTGCACCATGTGAGAAGTAGACATGTGCACTACTATACAATGAGCTGCACGTCTGTTGCACCCTGTGAGAAATAGACATGTGCAATACTATACAATGAGCTGCACATGTCTGTTGCAGCATGTGAGAAATAGACATGCACAATACTATACAATGAGCTGCACATGTCTGTTGCAGCATGTGAGAAATAGACATGTGCAATACTATACAATGAGCTGCACATGTCTGTTGCAGCATGAGAAATAGACATGTGCAATACTATACAATGAGCTGCACATGTCTGTTGCAGCATGTGAGAAATAGACATGTGCAATACTATACAATGAGCTGCACATGTCTGTTGCAGCATGAGAAATAGACATGTACACTACTATACAATGAGCTGCACATGTCTGTTGCAGCATGAGAAATAGACATGTACACTACTATACAATGAGCTGCAGCAAAAGCAAGCATTTCCAGTAAAGATTGATGGTAATATCTGCAGTTCAGACATGCAATATGGCTGTTGTTCTCTGTTACAGCATATAAAAACCTTTGCCTCTGTTACAGTGTATAAAAACCTTTGTTACTGAAAAAGTACTTTGTCAACTTGAAGCTAAGTACTTTCACTGGATACTGTCCCAGCAAATGCTAATAGTTACTGGTAGTCAGCTGAGCAATAATGTTGCCTTCCAGAAACCCTTCTCAGAATTAAATGGTCATTCAAACACAGTAAGTTAAGCTACTGTCCAGTGTTTCTATTTTACTAGAAAACACTCTGTAGTTTATGTTTAATAGTGAGAAGACTCTAGCTAAGACTATAACATCAGGGTATATACTATTGATGACCTCTATGGGATTTGTAAAGATGAGACAGTAGATTCATATCCTTCATTTTTGGACTAATAATTGGTAGAAGAGGTTTGAAGTGTACCTTAGTAGGAAAAGTCATGGCTGCAGACCCACCGCTGCAACCAAAGCTATAGATACTATGTGTGGGGGACTGATCAAGCAAAGGAAAAATGAATACTATTATGTTTTTTACAGTTTTTGTAGTCACTAGATTGTATATCAAAGTGGAAACATCAGCAGAAACTAAATATTAGGGACTTTTGAATTTCGTAAGAACTAAGCATTGTATCTCAGTTTAATTTCTCCAACTCTTCTGAGTTCTAATACCATAATGGGAATGGACCCCAATACTAACTCAGGCCATAATTAAAGTTCATGAAATTAGTATTGTTTCATTCACTGATGTTAGCCAAAAGTGCTCTTCCCAGCACCCACAGTATGCCCAGAATTTCTTCCTTCTGAATTCATATGTAATTGCATATATCCTAAGCATATCTAAATATAGGTTTAAGTCTAAATTTCAAAGTTTCCAAACATCAACTTTCTTATGGTTGATACCATAAAAGCAATGTTTTAAGCTTTTAAATTTAAATAAAAAATATAAAAACAAAAAAAAAAATTTTATTGTTTTAAATTTTTTGCAGGGGAACAAGCCGTCTGCACCCCCCAGACCATTGCTAATTAAATATACCAACTCTGAGATCTCATTACAATGAGGAAAATGGTAAATATACCATTCTCAGCTGTACAGTGATCTCCATTTTAATGGTTCAAAGTTTCACAACTTCAATATTATGGTCTCAACGTTTTGAAACTTTGAAATTTAGAAGTAGACCCCTAAATATAATTTTACATTTTTTAAAGCTATTGCACTTACTGGCTTTGAACTGTTTGGGTATCCTTATTCCAGATTGCTCTTATTTCTGCTGTAAATTTTGGTATTTTGTGACTTTGTTTATTTCTGTACATAAGATATTGTAATCGCTAAGTGTAGCAATTTCAGTGATCAGTGATACCTTTGTCTTTTTTTAATGAACTACTAATAATGGGTGATCCCATGTGATGTACACTTCATCATTCTCTATAATGTTTTGTGGTTCATGTTTCTAATGCTTCTGAGCTACTTCTGTACTGCATGTTTACAGATCCCCAATGCAACAATCTTCCCACAATATTGTACCATTCAGAGTACAGGCCATATGCCTTGAGTGTCTCACACCAGGCAACAAAGTGTGTGACTGTTTCCAATTCTTGTTTTACAAAACCTGCATTTATCTTTTTTCCCACATGTTCAATGGACTTTGTAAAAAAACAATGTATAAGTAGTCTGTTGTCTTGGGATGCCATTATTGACTTTTCATCCTTTGGTTTCAACTCACCTCTTTCAGTATTCCTGTGTTAAATCCTATAGGGTTGTTCTAAGAGATCTTCATACTTACCACTATTTTATGAATTTCCACATTCCTTTTCTCCTCATCTGATCCTTCTCCTTTTATTCTCCCTCTATATACTCTTTCTGTACTTGCTTCTATATTTATGAATTTCAACATTTCTTTCCTTCTCCTCTGATCCTTCTTCTTATATATATATATTTTTTTTTTGTTTTTTGGTACATTCAGTTGCTGCTGTATAATATTTGTCTACTTCTGGTGTGACTTCCATTCCCACTTGCCAGATGAATGCTTCTCTTAAACAAAGCAGAGAGGTCATCTTAGATTTCCTCTCCTCATGTTGTAAAAGTTTTACTATGGTTGGGTCTGATGAGGTCAGCAAACATGTATACAGTCCTATGATTGCAGATCTATACATGTAATCAATTTTGTGGAGCCCCATACCTCCTTCAGGGGGTGGAATATGTAATTCTGTTATATGGCTATTTTTGTATATTATTTGATAAGCGTGAAACATTTTTCCAGTTTTTTTTTTTGTCCAACTGATCCAATACCTTTTACGGTCAGTCAGTCACACCAAAACTACAAGTTAAAATAGGAAGAGCAAATCCTTTTAAAGATTGGACATTATTCATAGATGTTAAAGCTGTTTTCAGTATTAGTTTTAGACCTCTGAAGTGTTCCTTACTGAGGTTTATTCACATTTGTTCATGTTTTATTGCTGATCCCTCATCAATTCTCAAGTATTTATACACTCTTTACTGATTGAGTTCCTTTATGTTACATTTATTTCACATCCCAGACTGATATTTTATTTGTACTTCAACTTTCCTGTTGTAAATGTTGCTTTTGTACATTTATCAAGACTATATGAAATTCTTACATCACCTGAGAATGTTTAACTACTTGCAGTTGTGCTTTCAACTCCTCATGTCATGAACAATACAGTTTTAAGTCATCCACAAAAAGTAGATGAGAAATCTTTAGGCAAGCTAGTTTTCAGGGAGCCAAATTGCAACCTAGACCCAATATGTTAAGTAAACAGCTTAATAGATTAAGGACAAGACAAAACAACAGCTGTGACAAAGAATCAGTCTGGAATATCCCCCTTTTAATTTTTATCCCTGGAATAATAAGTTCCAGTTTGAATGGCTTATTTGCAAAGTGGTTTGCCACTGCCTCAAGGTCATGGCAATATAATTGATCAATGTAGGATGTATATTATACACCTGTAAACACTCCTTTATCCATGAATGAGGGATGCTGTCAAATGCATTTTTGTAATCTATTCATGCCATAATTAGAGTTTTTCCCATTTTACAATTCTCCATTATAGCTTAAGTTAGCAAAATATGATCCTTTGATCCATATGACTTTATTTTATCTGTTTGTTCTATTGCCATGATTGAGAATGACTATAAACTGTGTGTGCATCAATTACAGTATATAGTTTATACATCATCGGAAGACAGGCTACTTATTGGTCTATAGATTTTATGATGACTTACGGGTTCTGTTTCAAGGAGGAGGAGGGTTTTTCCTGTTGTTAACCAGGTTGGTTTCTGTTCAGGATGTGCACATAGGTAGTTCATACTCAGTGTTAAATCTTTGTGTTAAGATATTGCTTTTAGCCAGAAGTTGGCTACTGTATCTGGCTTTTACTTCATTGCATTTCATATCCAGTGTATTTGAACTCCTTAATTGTTTCTTTTATTCTTTTTTTATCCATTCAGTATCTTTGTTATAACCTATGGAGGGTTCATAAATATTTCTCCAAACTGAGTCTATATATATTTTTTTGTTTTTGCAGGATTTCCTATTCCTTTTGCTTTGTTTCCCAATTCTCTATAAAACTTTTTTTTTGTTTCATCAATGAATTGCTTATTTTGTACTTTTCCTATATATTTGTCTTCATATTTTCTAAGTTTTTCTGCCAGAACTGATATCTTTAATTTATGATTTGCATTAATGTATGATAGGTCCTTGTCTGTTCTGATACTGTGCATTGCTTTTATCATATCAAACATGTTAAGTATTTTGTTGATCTGTCCCCTCTTCTATATTCTTCTATATTCTTCTAACAGTGACACTCCTTGTCTTAATTGCTTTATAGTTTTCTCTATTTAATGCTGCCATGATAACATTTTAGTTCATTCCTTCCTTTCCCTTACTACTAAGTATTTTTGTGGTAACTGTTGTTAGTTTAGCTGTAGTAATAAATCCTATTTCTGTTATTATGCAAGAATTTCTGTTAATAATCTTGATTATTGTGCTCATCTGTTTTATCAGACTTCTTCATTTTGGGTCTTATTTACTTTCTGTGATCTATTTCTTTCATCGATCTTAATATGCCTATCCATCTCCATTAAATCAAGCAACTCTTTCCATAGATATTTTTCTTTAAAAGTGAAGGCACATTCTTTGTTTTCTATTTTGTATAGGCATTCTACAGAAAGTTCCAGACTATCTTCCTGTGACATAGACATATCCTCTTCAGCTGCATTCTGTGTCATCCTTTTCTCCTTCCTATGTGAATGCATTGGCCCATTACTCCACAAAATTACCAGCATCAGAGTTGCCACTGTTTCCTGCTCATTCCCTTGCTGTGCAACTCCAACTGAACTTTTGTAGCGGTCTCCTATGGATGGCTCCCGAGTATCATCATGTGTCAAGTGATCACCTGTTTTTCCTTAATTTGTGAACTCGTTGATCAATTACACTGTCAAATTACCAGAGTTGGATTTTCTACACTAAATCCTTCACTTTGCAGGTAATCCATAACTTCAATATCTGTTTCATTAACCTCTCTATTACTAATCCTCTTTTCTTCTTTCCCCTTTTGTGTTCTTATTTTTTGGATTGCGAAATTTTCCATATCCTGCTGTATTTGACTGTATTTCTCTTCAAATATCTTTGGTACTGCTTTTTTGTATTAATTAGTTTTCCTTCTCCTTTGCATAAATATTGCACCATATCATATCTCTTTTTCTTTCTCATGCCTGTATTTGTTCTTCAGATGTATCCCATTCCACCTGTTTCTCCCTAATTTGGGGACTCATTGTTACATGATGCTGTGACATAACCTTAGACTTTCTGCACTAAATCCTTCACTTCCCAGGTATTTCATAACTTCAGTTTCTATTTGATTAATTTCTGCCTTAGTAATCTTCTGTTCTGCATTCTCCTTTGTGTTCTTACTTTTTTTACTGGGAAATTTTCCATCTGTATGTCTCTTCAAATATCTTTGGATCTGCTTTTTTGTATTGATTAGTTTGGCTTTCTCCTTTGCATAAATATTGCATCATATCAGATCTCTTTTTCTTTCCCATGCCCATATTTCTTTTTTATACCATTTGCAAATCTCTGGGTTTCTTCTTTATATTTTTGCAATTCCTCTGTAGATTCTTCTTCTAGGCAACCCAAAGTTTCTTTGTCTAGCTAATGTTTTGCATGGATCTGTTGTATTAATGAATGCACGTTTGCATTTGAAGTTCCTGATGGTTGTTCTTGTGCAAGTATTTTCTTTTCGTCTCTCTAATTTCTGAATATCTTCTATCCTGATATTCTAGGCTTCTTGAAAAATAATAACAATACATACTTTCTTCCTTATAGCTGCGGTGGTCGTGCTGCGGTAGCGTTGTCGCCTCACAGTAAAACGTTGTCCTGTTCGATTCTCAGCTAAAGCGTCTTCTGTGTGGAGACATGCGTGAATGGGCGTACCTTCGTTGAAGGTTGTACGTTAGGACTGGCAACTCAGTATGTAAAAATCTACTGCCAATCATTAGCGGACCGGAGTTCCGCTGTGGCGACCCCTAACCGGGAAAAGCCGAAAGATACAACAACAATTAGATACAACAACATACTTTCTTCCTTATCCTCATTAGCCCACACTGTCATATTTATGGCACTTTTTTGGCCTGTCAGCTTTTGTGTTTGTTGTAGTTACTACTTCCCTCTACAACAGGGGGAAAGCATCCTCCCTACAAGCCTGGCCTAACCCCATTGTTGGAATGTTTCTGTGTCTTGAGGATTCTACACTGCCATTTTTTCCAGTCCTGGCACCAGTATGCACACCAGGATTGGGCATTGTTTATATCCTGGGACTTGTGCACCCAGCTGTCTTTTTTTATTTTTTTAACCTACTGCTCTCTATGATATATGCTATATAAAATACAGTCTATACACGAGTGCTGTCTTGGTGAGATTTTGTGAAAAGAGATGTGAAGCATAACGCCATGTGAAGGTACTCATCAAGACATGAGGATGACTTCTGTTCTAGCAATACTACTCTTCTTTTCTTGCCGATTTCATCATCTCTCTATTCAGAGTCCTGCAAGAGATTCAAGGTACAATTGAAGATATTTTGTCAATCAAGGTGGTCAAGGACTTTAAATGCACAATGCCACTTTTTAAGTGCCCGAGGACAACAGTGGCCCCACCCACCAATGCTTAGCCTCCCAAATTGTAAGAAAATAGACCATTAGTGGTAAAGCCAAAGCAGTATCCTTCTCCAGCCAAACTGCCTTGTAGTACATAAAGCCTACTACCCAATTATCCCACGTCTTGGGTCACAGCCTACCTACAATCCTCCTCCCAAAGCTGACAAAAGATCTTTGCTATTTCCCTTTTTCAATTCCACCAGTTGTTGTACACCTTCTGCATCAATTAATTCACAGATATCAATATACTCCTCCCTCCAAATCTTCTCCTTAACTGAAAACTGTATGTGAGGGGTCAGAAAAACTGTCCCTGCTCCTTCCCCCAAAGCCTGTGTAGCTAAACAGTCACAAGGCTGTATACCAAATCCGACCCAACTTCAGAGAGTGATCCCACCCCTTCCACGGATGACCCAAGACAACCTTATGCTTTCCTCTCCACTGACTGCCTCATGCTGGCCCTGCTTGTTAAGCGTCTGCATCTCTCCCATAGTACCTAAAGCTTCACTTGACTGCTGACACACCTCATCCCTAACTATCCCACAATTATTCCCAACACACTCCAAACCTGCCCTGTCTAACTTGACTCCCAATAACATGTCATTATCTGCTGCTCCGTCATGCATCACTCCAGCAGCTAGAAGATCCTCTGTAACATCCGTCAACTGCAGTGCTTTTTTCCCACCACCAAACATTGTCTCTTCTGACTGAACACACATGATTCATCTGCCATCACAGACACAGCATTAGGCACCTCCTGGAACAGCTGTTCTGCCTGCAACACAATGGCTGCCCACCTCTGCCACAAACTCTGCATATTCGCCATCTGCAACAAAGAAGGTGACACATGAACTTCAAAACATAAGAGAGGAGGGGAACATTTTTTTTGAAGTTCTCTCATAAACCTTTGAAACTATCAAGCCTAATCATGTGTTGCTGTGCCAGCCTTGCTACACTGGGGAACCTGATGGTCTAATTTTGTAATGACTGGTTACCATCCCTGCAAACACAGCTCCATCAAAAGGCTTTACTTGCACTCATATGGTAGCAATATGTAGCCAGCCTAACTACTCCTATGGGTGATATAATCCTAGCCCATTACCTCATGTGAGAATCAAACCATGCATCTGGTGTCTGTCGAGTAAACACCTTACAGAAATGCCAACCTCCCCTCTTGATTCAGTCCAACTACTGGATATGCCCCCTGTCTAACAATTCACTCATTTCCTACCTCCCCTCCCACAATTCCTTATTACCATTTTCCCTTTTTTTTTTCTTTTTCATTATTTTCTTTTCTTTTTTTCTCTTCTCTTCTTCTCTGTTTCTGTTCTTTTGTGTTCTTCTCTTCTCTCCCTCTCTTTTTTTTAAAAAACTCACAGATGCTCTCCTGAGCATCTGTGAGGCAAAGGGGAGTGGCAATCCTATTCACTGAATCTGAAAGCACTCCAAACTCCTTCTCCCACCACAACTGTTGGTGCCCCACTGTGCATGAGCTGCTGTTATTCACAGCTCCCAACTCTGAAACATGCTCTTTAGTCTGATACTGCTCTATGCAGCAAACCACCCATTCCATAGTTCCAGAACCACCAATGCACCAGCAAGGTCCTTCCTCAATTAACCACACTAACCATCACAGAACCAAATGTACTGCAACCACAAAACCAAACACTGAAAACAACTATGGGGACTAAGCCACACAACAAACAAAATCCTCTCTTCAACTGACAAAAAAGCTGGTTTACATCCAGTTACAAAACACAAAACAACTTTCGGAGCCTCACATTTCCTAGTGGCATTAAATTAAAGGCTGGTGCAGCAGACATTGAATGACTGTGCAAGATGCAGTATTGGCCCTAATGAAATGCATGGAAAAGCAAGGTTAACATTTCCAAATAATACAACTAAAACTCGAACAGCAGGATCCATATCTGACCAAACAAGAATCCCAAGCCAAACCAATACCCAAATACCCCCTGCCTATCCCCAGATTTCCCAAACCACCTAACAACAACTCAGCAGAGGGTGGAAAAAAAGAACATATACAAACCATTTGCCTACTACAACCAGCCACCCACTATTAACTCGAGGCCTACCTTTTCTCCAGGAAAACCTAAAGGCCATCTTGGACGTAATACTTGCCTTAGCAAGATCATGCCTTAACATTATTCCCCTTCCCATTTATATTCACATAAAACACCTAAGTCCCACCCTACATCTACCTCACTTCCTCTAAACATCCCCTAATAAAATTAATGCTTCCCTAACCAGAGTGTAATCAAACCTCACTTTACTTCTTAACCTTAACCTCCTACCTAAAACAACCTCTTCATCCCCATTTAACTCCCTCTAACCCCTAAATTAAAGATGTTCCTGCACAATTTGGTTTGTTCCCAAACCTCATTTATTAAGTAATGTATATCCTTCCCTTTGAGAATTTTACTGCTGCCTTTGCCAAAGTCATAAGTTCCAGTTTCCTGTGTCTGATGACTGCCAAATACAATTTTTTAGGTTTCAGTTGCCACCTCACAGCAAGAGGTTCTCCAGTTTGATCCACAGCTGGGGTGCCTTCTGTGCGGAGTATGCATGTCCTCCCTGTGGTCACATGGGTTTCCTCCCACATCCAAAAGACATGCTGTAGGTGGATTGGACACTCTAAATTGGCCCTAGGCATGTGTGTGTGTGTGTGTGTGTGTGTGTGTGTGTGTGTGTGTGTGTGTGTGTGTGTGTGTGTGCGTGTGTGTGTGTGTGTATGTGTCTTCTGTGGAAGGTTGGGCACCGGGCTGGCAATCCAACACTATAAAACTCCACTGCCAATCATGAGCGGACAGGTGATCGCTGTGGCAACCCCTAACCGAGAAAAGCCGAAAGAAGAAGAAGTATCTGACAATGTAGACTACTGCTGAAAAGGTATATGCTTTAAAAATGTATCCAGCAACTAAGGAAAAACAATCAGTTGTTGTACATATACATAGTGAAGGTACAACTGTTTTACTCTGTAATTTACAACACATCCCTCAAGGGCATTAAATATGGTGAACTGTAATCTGTTCTCTATGCTTATTCAGCATGTTTTTGTTTCTTGAATTTCTAAAAAATGTTTTAGGTTTCTAATGTTGTGAAAGAAATGGACATTATTACTAACACTGGATGTGACAACAGTTCAAGAAATTATTACTGATTAAATCTTTGATAATTACCAGGAATGCTCTTCCCAGCACCCACTTTATACCCAGAAGTGCCTTCTCCTGCAGTTCATATGGAGTTACATGTAGAGGTAGCATGCTTAAGTAGACATGAATTCTTTTTTTTAGTAGCCCTGTTGCACCTACTACTATTGTTGGAACCCTTTGGATGCTTTGTCCAACACTGCTCTAGTTTCTGTTTTTCAGTCGTGGTATTTTAACACTTTGAGTCTCTCAGTATGTGGGACATTTAAATCGTTTGATGTGGTTATTTCACAATTCATGCAGATTAATGTTTTGGAGGAGGAATGAGTTATAAGGGACAATGATTGTACAGAAGAGTATCCTCTTCCAGAAGCGTGCTGCCAGCAGAATACTTTGTCAGGAAGACATGTACATACTTGGATATGACAGACCTTTCACACAACAGTTGGGATATGTCACTACATGGAACAACACATAGCTACAGTTTATAAGCATAACTGTATAGAGCTGCTGTGCAGTCTAAACTAATTCACTAATAGACAAGAGCACAGCAGTGTAGTGACATAAGCTACTACACACCCGGACTCATGCACTTGGGTAGCAGGTATACAAATGGGGATAGAAAGCATGGTCCATACACACCTGCACATTTACAGTTAGGTGGTTATGCAAAAGGGGATGGAAAGCATGGTTCACAATACAGTGACATATGAAATGCAGACAATAGTGTGGATGTGTGTGTGTGTGTGTGTGTGTGTGTGTGTGTGTGTGTGTGTGTGTGTGTGCGTGCGTGCGTGCGTGCGTGTGTGTGTGTGTGTGTGTGTGTGTGTGTTTGGAGGGGGTCATACCCACTGTCCTTGTACTGATAGTGATGTACCCAGAACACGTTGGGAGAGCAATTACATCATCAATACAAGACAGGATAGTACACAAAATGCATGTTTTTTTTACTGAAATGAAGAGAAAGTAACATGATGGGGAATATAGTGCAGGTAAGCATAGTGTTGTAGCTATACCTGTCCTACCCAGAGCTGGACCTTTGTGAAACTGGGCCCTAGGCAGGCCAATGGACCAGCCCTCCCACCATGCAGCTCTCCTCAGTTACGACAACCACTGTTCATACCTGTCAGTGTACTTCATTTTTTTTTTTGCTTTTACAATGATTACAGAGGTTTGATTTAAAACCCTTATTTCAAATGATATAGCTCAAACAATGATGGCCATTTTCTAAACAAAACAGTCTCACATTGAAGACAGACAGCATGAGCAAAAGTAAACTTCTCTTCCCTTGAAACTCACGTTCATTGAAAATGCATCTGGTCAGTTGGTGATTATGCATACCTTTACATCAACAGCAATCTGAACAACCCAGCAATTCTATTTACATTGCTGAATCCATCTTTCTCAGATGTCTGTCAAAAAAATAAATAAAAATTGATCAACGTCAAATTTCACATTTGTTTCACACAAACACAAAATAGCCAAAGAATTCCAACTTAATTAACACTGTCAAAGATGTACACAAACATACACACACACAACACACACACAAACATATGCATGCTAGTCCTGCAAAGTCAGATTAAAGACAGTTTAAAAATAACCAGATGATAAGAGCATGAAGCACTTTCATCCACAGAAAGCCCACCCTAGCACCACCAGCAGTTATAGCCTCTTTGACTGAGTACACTCATTACTGTCAAACAAAAATAAAATATACTTTATTGGTAGCTTTGGATGAACTACATTAATCTTTGTATAGATCTATAACATCATATAATAAGATTCAGTCGGGTAACATAGTTTCAACAGGAGTATTTATGAGAGCATAAGAAATAGTAACCATCTGATAACATATGCTAAGTCTGTATGTACAACCTTTGCAGAAGTAAACGTCATCTGAATAATTCCACATTAAAGAGAACCATTACTTATACAGAGGTAGCTGCTTACAAACAACTTTACATTTCTGTGCTTCATTTATAAATGCCATGCCTGCTGCTGTTGAAGAATACATTCTGCATGATACATTTAAATATTGGTGTGCTGATGATATTGTCATAACATTTCCTGAACTAGATCGGCTGTGCAATAAAGAATGACTGACAAACAAAAACAGTTCATAGTTAGCCCTGGAGACAATTAATGAGCCTAGCCTTAGACCAGATTATTAACTGTTTCAAAACACTGTCTGGTTAAGTGACTCACTCAATGTGTAGGTAAATGAAGGTGGAAAGATTCATATCCTGCTCCCGTGTTACAGGAAGCAGTTAATTAAGAAGTTAGAGCTTTAGTCCCTTGCACTAACTGCCAGAGTAGCAGGTTTTAACAAAATGCTGAAATCCTTTACAATCTGATCTTGTAGACAAGTCTGTATTACAGTAATATGCAACGACGACTACAGAATGAATGCTGAAGATCAGACAGTTCTGATTATCATACAGACTGCAGTTGCTGGAGGCTATAAAGAAGGTATTACAAAAATATATATTATTAAAATGCATGTTCAGACTATTTTACATAATTCCAGGCATTGTAATTAATCCATTCTCATGTACAATGAATAAAGTAAAACAAGTAAATACAATATCAGTAGTGCAGCCGTCAAAAAGTCTTACAAAAATCAGAAATATTACTGCTTACGACATGCTATTTTTTTGTGTGTGTGTGTGGGGGGGGGGGGGTGTTTACACATTTGCAGGACACCTACATCTCATTTTTGACCTCACTATGTCTTCTCAGTCAAGTATAGATATCCAGTCTGACATCACTTAGTGCAGGTCTGACCTACTTAAAGAATGGTTAATAATGCTTTGCTGCTGCAGCATACACCTCCAGAGTCAGCAGATCCAGATCATGGACAGATGAGACTCAATGCATGGTAATTAATCAGGCAGCCCACTGGTCATAACAGTAGCCTATTATTTGACAGTGTATCCTCAAGTACCCTAAACACTGTTTAAACTTGTCAGTGTACATAGTACTGTCTTCTTTACTTGTATAATAATCACAGAGATGTGGATTTCATTTAAAATTTTTATTTCAAATTTTGCAGAAAAAACATTGACAGCTGCCCCCCCCCCCCAAATATAAATAAATAAATAACAAAACACTCTATCTAAGAAGACAGTCTTACCATGAGAAACAGTAAACGTCTCTTTCCTTGAAACCCGCATTTACTGAAAATGCATCTGGCAACTCATTAAACTGCAAGAGGCTTGCTGAGATTTTTATTCAAATGGTGTATAGGGAAATACTAATTAGTGACTCTGTGAAGGATGCAGAAATTCAAAAGATATATGTGTAACACATCTACTAACAGTCTGGGACAGCCGACTGTTAACAAGTATCCCTTTTCATGAGAAGTCCCAGAGTACTGTCTGGTGAAATAACTTTGCAGTCACATAAAGGCTGAGGGAATCAAACCATATACTACAGGAAGCAGCACCTCTACCAGCTCATAGCCTTACCCATCTGTATTAAGGGCTAGGCAAGCCGTCGCTGCAAAAAGCATTGCATTTCACACCTGTGTGTGCAAAACAAGCTAAACAGAAATGTATTCATAATTATATTAACATTAAAGTAATAGACTTCATGCTGCCAAATGTATTCACAGATAAATAATAAACACACTGATGTACATCAGAACCAAAGAGCATTGCTCATATGTTGATACAACTCTTTACTACAATCAATTTCCTTTCATTACACCATAATTACTGTGGTTCATTGGTATGTTAGTAAGCTTGCAGCCCAATGGACAACTGAGCAGCCTAGCTCAAATTTCCAGTTACCCAAAAGCACTGTTTGGATAAATGTCAGGCTTAAGAACAGGGCATGGCAGGGCATAAATATGATGTATAAATCAAAGGTGTTTTGCAAAACTGTAGAGAGATAAGAGCAAACTACTCTGAATCACTGAAAAGGTTAACATAACACCACTGAGAAAGTTAACATAACAGCAGGTTTTGCATCAAAATCCATGTTATGATCCACATGACTATGAAACTCAAGAGACTGCCATTGACAGACTGCAATCCACAAGAGAGAAAGAAATAGAAGGAGGTCTAGCAGCTGTTGTGGATAATTAAGACTCTTGACCCTTATGGATAAGGTACAAGGTTCTAAAATGAATAATTCACTTAACTAGAAAGTGCACCTAACTCATACATTTCACACACAACCACACACTCACACACCTTGTTGAATTGCTGTCTCCCATTAAGTAAATTGTACAGTGTGAAACATTTACTTGTTCACATGCTGGCTGGCTTCTCATTCTGTTGCTATGCAGTGAGCTATTCTAAATCAAATCTCTTGCTGGTGCATTCATTCACATTCAGCTGCTATAATATTTTGCTGCTATGGTCATTCACATAATGCTCGTCTAAATCAAATCTCCTTACTTGTACGTTCATTCACATGGTGCTATTGCTGTAATGCACAGAGCTTTCCTTAATTCTGCATGTGTAAATGTACATCCTGTTGATGCTGAAATCTCTATTGCACACACATAGATATCTCTCTCTGTTTTCCACAAATGTGGATGCCTTGGTTATGTGAATATCTTGGTTATGTGAATGTCTTACTAGAGCATTTTTTTAAATATTTTAATGCCAGAACTGCCCCCCCCCCCTACCAGCACCAGGCCCTAGGCAGCTGTCTAGGTCACCTAGTACTGGATCTGTCTCTGGTCCCACCCCAACTCTATTAGATCACTAAGCTTGGAAGAAGACCCAGTGCACTCCCACTCAACAGAAAATGTAAGGCAAACTTGCAACACCAGAGACCTTTTGTCACAGCAACTATCAACAGCAGTATATCTGCAATATGTCTGCAATTGACATCTGCTATGGTTACAGTCTGTGCTGCCCTTAGTGCATTGCCTAATGCTGTCTCTCTCTTGAGCATAGACTGTCAAAGAAGCAAATATATGGCAACCAATGAGCATATGTAGTGTGGATACTTTACCCTGCAAGGATATACAGATAATGCAGATGTTTTACATGTCTTGTAGAGGTGACAGCATCTTTCAAAGCACTGTCCAAGTGGAACTGGCTGAGTTACAGGGACTCCATCATTAAGTATCATTGACAGTGCCACACTGCTGTTCTTATCTTTGAGAGACAATGACATTTCAGGTTCTGTGCACAACTTAAGTGAATTATGGCCCTTTCAGACATGGACAGTTGATACAAAGGCAAGCTGCCAGCAAAACACTTTGTTAGGAAGACATGTACAAAGTTGGACATGACAGAAATTTCACATTATAGTGGCATAACTTTTGGAGTATGTCACCACATGGCACAACCACAGTTTAAGTCCAACATATGTGACTGATCATGTTTATGGATATAGCAGCCTTATTCTAGCAGTGGAATACAACTCGGAGAATATGATCCATTCTTGTCTTAACATCAGAAGTCATTTAATTTCCTTGCAGCACAAGGTGTTAGAGAAAAGCATGTACACCATGTCATGACAGTACATCACACAACATAAAACTGGTACATGAAGTCAAGCTACCTGAAAAAGACCCTATAAACAGCCCATCTTCTAAAACAGCCTTGCTCTTGAAACTGAACAACTTGTTCACCATATTGCATGACTAACATTTAAAGAAAAAAATAATACATCATCAGTTCTGCCATTTTAAGAACTTGACTGCTCAGAGCTAAGCATGCAAATGTTTCCAAGTACTTCCTTATGAATTTTATTGTAGCATTTTTTTAATTCAGATTCACTAGAAGGTTATTCTATATCACACCACTGCATTACATTTATTTTTACTCTATCCTTTAAAGGAAACTTCAATTTTAATAATGTTGTAGCATATTTTACCCTGACATTCTTCACTGATAGCATTCACAGATCAGAAGAATACCTGTAAAGCATGTGATTATGAGTGGAGTGGGTTATATGGCATATTGGATATTACTGGGAAGAGGGGGTCCACTATGAAAAGCTGACATATAATCCGTCAGCAGTAAATTCCATGAGTCAGACTAGTTGAGCAATGAACCCACCCTAACCACAGGTAGTAGAAGTATTATCCATTTCACTTCCAACCTTCATGTTAGGGGTTATTATCCTCAAATAGCCACAATCAAGGGGAAAGGAGCAGCTATATACCAAGGTGAAAAATAATGCTCATAAAACTGCAATTTCACATTAGATGATTATTGTAGAAACTTTAACGGAGCATCTTTATTTCTGGAGAAAGAAACAAGGAGAATTCACTTAACTAGTTAGTACTTAACCCATTCCTTCCAGTACAGCTCTTTTAGTGTGTACCTTTTACTCCCAGTGGGTGTGGCTTGAGCCTTTAAAAAATGAAGTCATCACCTTGCAGTTCTAACAAATACTCATTGAAATAGATCAAATATCAATACAATTGTGTTTGTCATCATGTATGCTTCAAGATAAAATATTCTGATACCTTGTATGTAGCATGGGTTTGGAATTATTAATGCAAATATGAACAACCAATATTTGATGCCTAGAGGCAATGTAGGAGGCAACTGGAGAAACACACTTGGAGTAATGAGTTAATGAATGATAGTTTTCTAGTGGAAGGGACAGTGTTTGATCAGGAAGTTAAAGAATGTTATTTTACATGGTAAGAGGGCAAAGATAAAATTAATAAGGTCCTGCTGGAGGTATAGAAATGGAATCTGAGACAAGAAGAGATAATGAAATGGACAAGGAATGGGAGTTTGAAAATATCATACAAGACTGGAAAGTTTTTTTATTATTTAAAAGAAAAAGGCTAATTACGTATGAGAAATGTCAATTCCAATATAAAATATTTTCTTGATTTGCTGTTCATGGGATATACTGTGGCACTTTTTTTACCCTGCCTTCTGAAAAAGAAAAGATTATTGAAGTATTGAAATATTCTCATTAGTTGTTTTACATCCGTTTTACATAGAATAACTGGTGTTCTTCCTCTCTTGGTTAATCAATTGTTCCCCAGTCTACTGAATTCTGTCAAATCGCAGAGTTACTCATCTCATCAATAACTCTAGAATTTTGCTCTTTTTATAATTGTTGATGTGAATCCTTAACCTTTTTTTCTGTAACCCTGATCATGCAGATAAATGCTGCAATTCTGCATCACCCACTTTTACACTAAATCCACTTGAGTTTTACACATTTTATTGTGGATCTCTGTCAATACTTAGATCTTCATGTCTTCCTCTTCTTCTTCCTATAGTCCTGTTCCCATTCTTCTACAACTGGGGTACCCTAACTGCTTCCTCTACCACATCGCCCCCTTTTTATTTATTTTCCTTCCTTGACAAGTGCTATTGTTCTATTCATCTAGATGCCTACTCTATGCTGAATCTGCAATCACTATACTTCAATATTGTTTATACTCAGAAAACGTCTGCTATAAATTCTTTATAGGTGTTTTTCACATAACATTTTTTTGGAGCTTTTCTTCCTGGACCTCTGCTTAAAGGAGTTCTTGCATGACCAAGTTGAAACTTCCTAGTAAGCTCTTCCTATGATGGGCAACACAGGATCCTAAACATCCATGTGAATTATAACCAATGTGAAAGATAAGATCCTATCTTAACACTATATCTTCAATATTATACCTCAGGAGTGAAGAATGCCCCAGACACATGCGCGCACACACACACACACACACACACACACACACACACACACTGTTTGATTTGTGGTGTCAGAGCATGATATGAGGCAAGAACCCAGAGCTAATCTTAACATCAGATGCAAACATATTGCCTGCTATGATTCTGACATACTACTATATTTGGTGAGCATTCTGTTTATCTCCTTAATTAGTGTGTAATATGTCAGTTCTGCAGTTCTATACATGTCATCAAGAATAAAGTCTCTTAGCAGGAAAACATCTCCTGGGAATGAAAAACATGCAACCTTGCATTAAGTACTTTTTAATTACTCCCATGCAGCCAACATAAGGCATTTCACCTTGAAGCAAGAGCCAGGCCCATTTGTTCCACAACTAGGACAAGAGCCAAACGGGGTATATGATCTCTTATCAAAAAACATTGACTCCCCAGCAGGTGATAATAGGGAGATTGGTTGAAGGCTGACCTGAATTCATGTGTGTACCATATCTCAAATACCTAACTGTTCCATGGGCTTCAAAGAAGAATAAAGCCTTGAATATTGCCCAGTCATCTTAGGTTTTAATAGAGTATTGGGCAATTGATGGAGCAGCAGAGAAGGCTGGACATTACCATCCCTGACAGGATGGGCAGTTCCATGGGCATTTCTGGCAACAATCCTTGATAAAGTTTGGGGTTGTCACTATTGGAGAAGTGGCCAAAAGGGGGCATAGAGTGGTGGACATGGCTGTGCTGCTGTGGATGCAGGGTGATAGACTGCATACCCCCCTATGCATGTCAACCCCTTCAACATTACCACTGAGACTGGTAGGGTGGGAGTAACAGAGTAAGTCTTAAGTGACATCCCCCCACAATATGAACATGGCCAGAGACCCAGGACACCATTAAGATCTGTGCTGGCCACAATCCCATATCACACACACACACACACACACACACACAGATATTTGCTTACATGATTCTTATATCAATAGCTTTCATTTTAGTTTTCTTTCAGTCCAAAATATTATTAATTAAACATGTATGCTGTTTTTTATCACTACTAAGTAATGTTATGAAATATGGCATGTTTTTGTTATTTTGATCATATGGCTAACTGATCATTTTGAGCAAACAGTCTGACATTTTTGTACAGTGCAAAAGCAGTGGAAAATTATACTTTGAAGAGAGTGATTACAGAGTCAGATTATATTTTCATCTAAAGTTGCTTACATTTTCATTTTAGCTGTGCATCAGCCAATTTAATTTCTCTTCATTAGAAGTCATTTAAAAGTAAGGGCATTCATATAGATCACTGTGGCACCAAACTGACTTACTCACATCTCCAAATGCAACAGTAATTAATGTTAGAGATATGTGTACTCAGCACAAACACCTGGATGCATGCTGAGTTTAAATATTTACTCAAAAACATACTGAACTAAAAAAAAAACTAAGACATGCCATCAAGTTATGCAATGCAGCACTCTTGTCGGACAAATTACTCTTATTCTAACAGTACCTTTATCTGTTTTCCAATGTACATGTACATGTACGGTACATGATGCTCTCCAAAAACGGTTCCTTACAAACTGTTTCTTACCAGTTTCCCATTACTAAAACCATATGTATGAATGCAATAATTATTAAAAAATACTTATGAGAAGCATATATTAAGCACAGCACATTTTAAAACAGATTGTAGCATGACAGGTGTTGAACATACTCTTGTGACAGGCAGGCCAGCACCACTAGCAAGTGTAGACGGTAGAGTCATCAGAGTTAGCGTATTATATAGAATTATCTATTTTTCTGGCTGTTAATGAAGTTTGACATTATGTTTGAAAGGTGCATATAGTTAAATGGGAAAAAATGAAGCATCAGCTCATAATATCTCATAAAAAGTTAGAAGTGAATTGAACCAACTCTTAACCACTATGAGTTCCTGTAATATTAAATATCTTATGTAACCCTTTACTACTGATCCCAGACAAGTTATTCCCCCAGATTTATGAAGCACTGCATTGCATTCAGGATTAGTTTAAGAGCTATTTTCGGCAATATGGCCGAAGTGCAATCCAGGAATGAGCTCCCGGGACGTGCAGGTAAGCTCTTAGACTTATCTTGCATGGACCAAGCTCCTGTGTGTAAATTACCCTCATTTGCAGGTGAAAACCATGCAAATGAGGGTAATTTGTGATCCAGGAAGCTGGCAGCTGTCCATGCAGGACGAGTGCAGTCAGCAGAAATGTACTCGGTTAGTAAAAGCGAGTACATTTCTGCAAAGTACAAAACAGAGACATGACAGCCCCAAATAAAGTGTCCATATGATGTGTAGGGTCTATATTAGAACACTGAACATTCAAAATGTCGAGTGTTCTAATATTGAACCTTACCAATCGAAAATATTAAACATCGAACATTCAGAACAGTGAATATTTTCCTAGGGAAAAAATTTGCTGTTCCAAAACACATGCATACAATACAAGCACACCTAACAAACAGCAATCCACACACATACACCTAAAGTCTTACACCTAACCCTACACTAAACTATACATACACCACTAACTATCCACTTACCTTAACCCAAACCCTAACCCTAAGGTCCGTCACTATCGCACAGTCACCTCACCCGTGACCTAACCCTAACTCACCTACCCCGCCCTAACCCTCACGTGCAAACAATTCCACACTTACCTGACCTGTGCCCTAACCCTAACTCACCTAACCCACCCTAACCCTCACATCGACACAATTGCACACTTACCTGAACCCGACCCATAACTTTCCACCAGAGCGCTGAAAATATCGAAGCAACAGAAACAGGCAACCAATTTCTTTCCCTAGAAAAAAATTTGGTTTTCTGTTTCTTCGATATTTTCAGCATTCGCTGAAAACGGGTTGATATTAGAAAACTTGACATTTTAAATGTTCAGTGATCTAATATAGACCCGATGTGTAATCCATGCCAATGGCCATATAATGTAAAAATGAAATATTTAACATTTATTTTTTTTAGAAGAAAATCATTATTTTGCCATAATAGTCAATGGCAGGCAGAATACAACATGGCCAGTGCAGACTGGTTGCTAAGAGGGAAGGCTATGTGACATGTAACTAAGGATTAGCAGGCAATCCTATGCAAATGAGGGGAATGATAGATATTCCCATATTCCCTGTCAGTGAAAGCCTGCACCCAAGTGTGTAGGACTAGGAAAACCATGATTGTAAGCCCTAGACATAGCTGGCATCAGAAGGGAGTGTGTCAGCATGTTGTAAGCTAATTGGAGCATTGTGGCTCGTGTTTGCCCTTAGCTAAGCTAAGCTAAGGCAAGGGGTGTGTCTAGGGCTGTCTTATCTTCCACTAAGAAAATCATGGTGTACACAGGTAGAACAAGCCAAAATCTTGTAAGACGTGCTTATGCGTGTTTGTGCACCACGCACCAGGAGTAAAAAAAATAAATAAATAATGGAAATAGCAGCTCCGTTCATATCTGAGCACTAGTGTTACCACCTGTCCCACTTTGCGAGGGACAGTCCCTGTTTGGGCTGTTGTGAACTGCAAAAAAATTAAAAAAATGGCAAATGTCCTGAGATTTTAGGACAATTTAGTAGTTGCATAAAACAGTTATTTTGTATCTGAAACACCTGCATGTTATAAGAAACAGAATAAGCAACTACAATGCTACAAGAATAAGCTTTTATTTTGACAAAAAAGTGAAGTTCTGTCCTTTGTACTAGCCATGGGCATGTTTTGCCCTGCAAAATATGAAGTTTCTACAAAAATGTCCCACTTTGGGCATTTGAAAAGGTGAGCACCGTGTTTGCGTGGTGCACCCCCAGGCTTAAACAGGAAGGCAATAGGAAGGGAAACCAGCAGTAGGATGGTAACCAAGGAGAACTAGCTTAGCTGGCAGGTGAAATGTATCAGAATCAACCAACTACACAGACAGCAGACCAGCCCAGCCCAGAACACTACTATAAACTAAGCAAACACCTTCCCCTCTGCTTTTTCCCACACTCTACACCACCAGTGTATACAAGTGAGGAAATTTTAACAAAAACAAACAAACCTACAAAATGAGAAGGGCTGCAACAGGCAACATAGAACAACATGTGCAAGAGGCTGAGGATGGTGAGGATGTGAATGCTGCCGAAAAACCCACAGTGAGGAGACAGAGAAGAGGGTACAGACCCAGGGTAACCTACCAGGGTCTACATGAGCTAGAGATAGTGGAGCACTATAGGGTGGACAGAGACTTCCTACAGCAAATTGTTGAGCTGTGCAGGCCACACCTGATACATCAAACTGGCCGAGAGGAACCCATCCCAGTGGATACCAAGGTATGTGTAGGCCTAGGTATACTAGCCACAGGTACCTCCCAAAGCACAACTGGGGACATCATGGGGATCTCACAGGCATCAGCATCCAGAGTATTCCACGAGTTCCTGGATGCCATGTCAGCAAATGCCAGTGAACACATATATTTCCTCAACACACATGAGGTGTTGACCAGCAATATGCATCTCTTCCACCAAACAGCAAAATACCCTGGGGTAGTGGGTGCTATAGACTGCACGCACATATGCATCAACGCACCACCTGGTGAGCAGGGTAGGGCCTACATCAACCGCAGGGGCATCCCCTCCATCAACTGCCAGGTCATATGTGATGCCTAGGGCATTATAATGAATGTGTGTGCTGGCTGCCCTGGAAGCTATGATGATTCACACATCTGACATCTGACGCAGCTGTACCAGAGATTTGCCAATGTGGACATCCCCTACGGTCACCTAGTGGGAGATGCTGGGTACACACTTGAGCCGTGGCTGATGACACCTATCAGAAATGCACACACAGCTGAACAACAATGCCATAATGAGGCACCACGCACAGGCCAGACATATAATAGAGCATGTGTTTCGGATGCTCAGGTCACAGTTCTGGTATCTGGACACATCCGGTGGAGCCTTGCAGTATTCACCAGCTATATGTACCCAAATTGTTATGGTGTGTGCTATACTACACAATATGATCCTGTGGAAACAGCTGCAGCAGAAACAGCATGGGGCAGGGCCACACAGCCCCCACCAATGCCAAGGCCTGCACAGGCACAGAGTGACTAGGAGGAGGAACAACCTGAGCCTGCCCCAGTAGGCAGAAGGAGGCGTGCCCAGTATGCCCTGGCCTTGACAATGAGGCAACACAGAGCACATGCACTGACACAGTAGGGACCCAGGGAATGACAACTCTCTCTGACTCGCACATACAGTAAAAGGGATGTCAAATATGACACTACCTGTGCTCATCCACGTATAGGGAATGTATGATGTGCATCCGACATAGGCATCCCTCCAGCACCATCCATAGTTCTGGCACATCCACAAAGTAAGTCAATCAACCTACCAATTGCCAAATGGAGTAAAATGTGTTGTTACCTGTAGCTATGGTATGGATGTGAGCATGCAAGGGAATATGGTGGCTGAATGTTATGGCAGCAGACAGTAGACACCCATAGTAGCAGCATGACATCTGTAACCCATACTGGAGTCACCATAGTAGCCAGCACTACACAGGGTGATAAAACCCACTGCAGGAAATGTGCTGTGTGACATGTGTGTCCATACGACCCACACATGCCAGTCAGGATGGTTCACATACCCAACAACAGTCTCAGCCAGCAGGACAGGTGTAGACAAACACAAACAGAGCCTGTGCCATGGCCCCAGAATAATGGCAATGGTTAACCCCCCTCTCCGGCCCACACAGATTGACCACAGCAGGGCAGGCATTTGGATGTTAGTTCTGAAGGGTAGGATGTCAGACAATAATATGTAGGGCAACCAAAGCCATGATCTGTAGTACACTGGTATCCCTCTAGTCAGCATGATAGTTAGCAATACAGAATGAAATGGAGTATCTGACATACCAGTATAGTCATAGCGAATGCATACATGTTTCACATGTGCCCCCCACATCCAACATAGCGATGTAAAAACAGACAGGTGTGCCCCCCAACCCTGTGTAGAAATGTAGAAATAGCCAGGTGCCCCCCATCCTACATAGTAATGTAATAACAGTTAGGTGTGCCCCCCCACACCTGTGTAGAAATGTAGAAACAGTCAGGTGTGCCTCCCCCAGTATGCACAAATGTAGTAACAGTCAAAGCCAAATGATCAATGGATACCCTGCAGAGACAGCATGCTACCTGTTGATGTACAACACAAAGGTCAGAACTACAGCACAGACTACCTGGACACGATCCATAAATTCAACACAGACACCCATACTGGGCATGCTCACACACTTAGAGAAATGAAGGCAATGTCAGTCTACAACATATTGAAAGGTCATAATGAGCATGCACACACACTTAAACACATAAAGGCCATGAATGAAAACACCAGTGGACCAGACATATCTGGGAGTTGCAGTTGTTAGTGCAGACACTTGTGTGTGTGTGTGTGTGTGTGTGTGTGTGTGTGTGTGTGTGTGTGTGTGTGTGTGTGTGTGTGTGTGTGTTTGTCTCTGCCTGAGTAGAGAACAATGCTTTTTACAGTACTCACACTCCTTACAATTCATATAATCAACCTCTGGGAAAGTTGGAACCCAGTAATCTCTGTAGCGCATCCTGTAACAGTGTACTGCTGTAGGGTGATAAAGTAGTTCAATAGGGGTTCTAACCCCAAACTTGACAACTGTGTGTGTGTGTGTTTGTGTGTGTGTGTGTGTGTGTCTGACTGAGTAAAGACCAATGTTTTTAAAGTACTCATACCCCTTACAATTCATACACTCAACTTTGGCAAGGCTGCTGATGTCACCCACCTAGAAATACACCTCTGGGAACATTGTAGCCCAGAAATCTCTGTAGCGCATCTGGTAACTGCGTACTGCTGGAGTGTGATTTAGAACTGTGGTAGGGTTCCATCCCCAACCATGACAGTTCTGGATGTTCTGTATTTGTTTCAATGTCTTTGTACAGAGTAATGCATTATAGGCTAGTCACCCGCAGTACATTTGAAATGCCCTACTTTGGCAATCCTGCTGATGTCATTCCTTGTGAAATACACCATTGGGAAAGGAGTTCTCTAGTAATCCCTGTGGTGCGTCCTATAACAACTCCATGCTGTCATGTGATATAGACCTCGGTCATGGGTTTTATACCCCCACATGCTGGTTGTGGATGTTTTGTGTGTGTGTCACTGTCTGTGGAGGGAGCAATACATTTTAGGCTACTCACTCGCAGCACATTTGAGATGTCCTACTTTGGTAATCCTGCTGATGTCATTCATTGTGAAATAGACCTTTGGGGAAGGCGTACTCCAGTAATGTCCATGGCGTGTACTATAACTGTGTAGTGCTGTAGTGTAAAAAAACAGTTAGGTAGGGGTTCTACTCCCACACATGACAGGTGTGTGTGCATGTGCATCTGTTACTTGTATCCTGTGTGGAGGTGGTTGTGAGACACCTGTGGTCAATGGGAAGTGGGCTTTGCATATTTCTTATATGGTGGCCCTATGATATATCATAATGTCAACCATACTGGGATAACAAATGTAAAATAGCTGAGAGGCTGGGATGCAAAGCCATACCCATACATGTGACATTATGACCAGACAATCACAGCTAGCAACCCCAGTATTACCCAGAGCACACTCTCAACCCATGTCACATACACACACATGCCTAGGCAACAGCCAATATGTGGGTAGTACACTGCATATTGGCCACCGATAGGAACTATGGAGTGATAGCTGTGGGCTACAGAGGGCATATCACCCTGCCCATCTGTCCAATATGCATGTACATGCAGACAGTGCACCTCCCTCATGTTCCCCAATGGACACCTGCACCACCTGTGATGCCCTCACATGTGACCCACAATGGACATGCAATGCTTGATAACATGCCCTGTATGGACAGATGCCATTGACACCAGGGAATGCTGTTAGCATGCTATCAATGTAGGTGCAGTGTAAACCTGCTGCCCATTACCAGTACCTGCCACAGGTGGGCAAGACTGGCACATCTGATGATAATCTGTCTTCACATGTGCCAGAAACCCCAGGTACAGTTCCACATGTCACTGTACATGCATGTGGGAGGTGTGCACACCGTAGACACCATCCATGTCATGGAGTGAGGAACACATACATGGCAGGGGATTCACAGCATTGGCCACACACAATAGCCACCCGGGTGACTAGACGATGGATACAGTACCCACCTGTGTTGGCATATGCAGAAACAACAGCCCTGAGCCACAATGCAGACCATTGTCATGTGGCCTGATGCCAAGGAATACCCATCACCTACCCTTGTATAGTCTGATGGCACAGTTGACTACCACACACCCATGCATGTCAGTACTGGCACCCAGTGTGTTCATGTGTGTGTTGTATGGTATGTATGTCCACATCCACACTCACAACAATGCCCCTGGGCATACTAAAGCATGCTGTCTGATGTCTGACACCTCCTCATAATCTTTGCCCATATGACCTCCACATGACCCGTGTGGTGCATGTGATCTCACTAATGACGAGTTGTGCTCCTGGCCCTGCCAAGTGTGTCAATGTGTGTGTGTCTGTGTGAGAGTGTGGCTGTGTTGATGCTGGCACCTGTTTATGGGGACAGGCACGTGCACATCACCTACCGTATATCTACCTTATCTCTGTTGCAGATGTCACTCACCATCACATATATGCTCTGAATGCTCCACAGCAGGTAACCCATGTGGTGCATCCAATAACTGCATTGAACTGTGATAGCACTACATAGTTGGCTGGGGTTTGAGACCCTGTGCTATTAGGTGTGTGTCACGAACATGCTTTAGTTTTATTCTCTCACTCCTCCCTGTCTGCCTCTCCCACTACCTCTCTGGTGGATGTGCAGACCTACACCTGCTTTGCTTAGGCAGCAGCATGTGTATTTTAAGTAATGCTTATGATCAGCTGATGGCCTCTACACAAATTGCAGCCCTCCCCTAGCTGATTGCATGTGTAACAGCTGTAGTAACATTCCTATAATCAATTGCATGGAAGCACATTCCAATATCTAGGAACATCATGGTGGTGTTAGCTCTCTTCATTCACTGTTAGCAGGAACTAGATCTTTTGTTTGGCAAACAGCATATCGGATAGATTGGTGATTTACCTCTAACAACATACACAGTGGAAAGAGGGCAAAAAACAGGAGGGGGGTGTGCCTGACCTGACTACAGACTGTAAGTGCTGCTATACTGCATTTGGAGTAATGTTGGTTTAACACTGCCAAGTCAGTTCCATGTATATGAGGAATCCCCATTTGCAGGATCATCTGTAGACTGGGCAGTGTTGTGCCTTTGGTTTCATGTGTTAGCCACGGAGTATCTATCTGTGGAATGCAGAAGGTAGTGTGAGGATTGCAGTCTATAGATGGCGAAGGCCGTGACAGTTACTGACTTCATATCCCTCATAGGACATATGTTGCAATGCACCCTGTTACAATGGTAATTGTATGAGGTTATAAAAGCAACATGTCTATATTGGTGCTGTGTATGTGCTGTCAGCCACACCTCTGTCAACCTTTATACATATGTAGTGCATGAAGTGGTGCATATGTGCTGTACACCATGAATAGTGTTATCATATCTGATAACAAGTCAGTGATATATCTGATTTCTACATATGTTATGTACAGTAGGGGTTATATTCCATGACATAACCTGGACATTCTGTGGATGTTTGTACAGTACTGAGGTCTGTGTAGTGATGGTGAATGTTGGAAGTGTGTGTATTGTTAATATGTACTTTATCCTGTGTACAGACTGTGGTAGATGTCATTGTTCTAGTTCCCCTTCTATCTGATGTTAAATGCTTCCCCACTGTATGGCACAATTTTGGCTTACATGTTTGTAGGGCCATGCACACACATGTCCCATACCACAGACAGCCATCAGACCAAACTGTGTAGCAGCCCAGTATATGTAGGGTCATTCTGTGGGTGGCACATATAAGGATGGTGTAGAACATATAGTCCCTATACTGTAATATTATGCTAGCTTACCATATGTGGCTTTGGCTGTATTTACATTGGTTGTGGTTATCCACTTTCACACATGCGTATCTTACCTTATGCTGTGACATGCCTGTTGAGCCTGCTATATATGCAGGTACATGTGCTTTCACCCATAGGAGATGTAGGCCAGTGTTGAGCCAGTCTGCCTGTGGCCTGCACAGTGCATTGTTACATGCCAAGCAGCTTAGTGTACTTACCCAGTGAGATGTCATGTGCAGATACTTGCTAGATGTACTGTTCCCGGGCCTCCCTTAAAAGTCATGTATGTCAGACAGAGCAGTGGGATGCTGTAGAGATGTATGTCAATATCTAGTGGGTAGTTTGTGTCTATGGCACCCCTGTACCAACAGTCATTATGTGTCAGGCCAGACAGGAGTGTGTGAATACAAAACCTATGGTGTTAAATGTATACCAGTCGCTATGTGTTATACACATCTATATGGCTGTCTACATCCATATTGTCAGGCCTGGTACACATGTTGTGCACTAAGGGATTATGTGTATACCTCTGGACTGTACAGGGTGCGTCCGAAGTTCCACATATATTGGCACAATATCTCTGCTGCACTCCACAGGGGCATTACATGCTAGCAGCGGTACTTTACAATGATTACCTTAGGATGTCTGTCAGTAGCCAATGGCACACATGTTAAAAGCAGATGTGACCTTCCACACACACCATGTCTGTGAAGATAATCTCAATGACAGTAGTAATAGTCTATTAATATACCTGCTATACATACCTGACATACCCTTGCACTACGACTTTGGGAATATAGGGGCTGGGGTAGGACTCTATGTCCAGGACATATGGTGGAAGTATATGTACATATACTTATCCAGATAGCCATATATATATATATATATATATATATATATATATATATATATATATATATATATATATCTATGTGTGTGTGTGTATATATATATATATATATATATATATATATATATATATATATATATATATATATATACATATACACACATATATATATATATATATATATATATATATATATATATATATATATATATATATATATATATATATATATATATATATATATATATATATATATATATATATATATATATATATATATATATATATATATATATATATATATATATATGATTACACATGTGTACTACCTCCAATTACCACTGTCATGGCATCCACCTACTATAAATCCCTACAGTATGTGGGCGTGGTCCCTTTACATTTCATGTGTGATGGACATCTTTCCTGTGTGTGGACATCAGTGTTACAGAGAGCAGATAGCAATACCTCTAACAGGAGAACCTGCAAACTCACGGCAGCCACATATTTGTAGGAGGATCAGGATCTACAGACAGACTGAGTAGAGTTGTGTTATGCTTTGTATAGTACTGGTGTTACAGGGTGTGTGAGTGTACATACTAGTTTACCTTGGAATGCAGTCTTTCTGCATAGCTCACTACTGTGGGCCTATCCTCTTGCTGGACAGAGGTATGCCTATCATGTGTTGTCCGTCCACCACACAGGTCCTGTAGCAGATAATACACTGGCAGTGTGTGTGTTGAGTGGTATCTGTACGTGGATACATCCATCGCTGTTGCTAACCTCAACTTCCTGACTAAGGGTATGTCGTAGACTATCCTGTAACACCAGCAACTTGCTTAGTGGATGGCACAGTGTTTCACATATGTGTCTGTGTTACAGCCTCTGTCCTCCATCTACATACCAAGCTTTGCACATATGTCCTGCTGTTGGGAGTTGTTCTGTAGTGGGCTGTGAGTATATCACACTGCCGTTGCTGCCATTAGTCCACTGTTGTTGTATCCCCCACACTTACAGTGGGGCTGGGGTCATATATGTGTGGGCATCACCTAGACAATACATGTGTGCCCTTATGCACTTCAGAGGCCAGTGTATGTAACAGTGGTATATTGCCCCGTATTATTGAGTATAGGTGGGGAGCACGATAAATGACCTAGACTGTTACAAAATGTGGGGGTACCAGGGGTGAGTTGTCACAAGGTATCTGGATATACAGTACCATATAATTCACCTATATATACATTACTTACATAAATTGGGGTATTGCAAGCCTACTGCCTCCTGCCATACAGAGTAGTCTGTCAGTGTGCTCGTGATGGTGTCAGTTATGCCTTGTTATGTAATAGTTACAACCCATTTGATCACATAACGTCTGTACCACCTACCGAGTTTGTACAGAGTGTAGATAGAGGCTGCTGAACTACACAACTGCAGTACATACTGTTGATTGTTTGGTATCCTGTGGCCCAGTCTGTCTTCACTATTGTACAATTTGAAGGGCTTGGCCTGGACAGCAACAGTTGTGAACATTTCCAGACTACTGTATTAGTGTAAATGCTTCACAGTTGCAGTACTCTGTTTATATGGTTGTCAGTGTCTGAACAGCTATATGACATGGCATATAGAACTGTAATAGTACACAATTAAAGGTTTCCCATTCCTGCAAACCTGTGTGTGGTGTCTTTAGTATGACCTCTCTATGGGTATATGTTGCAGGCAACGACTGACATTTGTACGGGTGGCCCATACAGTGTCCAGTTATTCAGATGTTAACTGAAGGCATAGTGGCTGTTCCATATTGTGTGCACCTTCTACATATGTATCCTACTGTACATATATCTGTGTGTGTGTGTGTGTGTGTGTGTGTGTGTGTGTGTGTGTGTGTGTGTGTGTGTGTGTGTGTATATATATATATATATATATATATATATATATATATCTGTATCTGCATATCTGTGTCTGTGTATCTGTATCCAGGGGATGTTGATGGATTCCACATATTACACGTCCTATGGGTGGCAGACTGTACTTGGTAGTGTATTGCAGGGTGCATGTGTTTGACTGGGGGGATGCCTATTTGTTAAATGAAAAAATACTGTAATAAAAATATCAATACACAGGAGGTTCAGGTTCAGGTTCTTTACTAGTGTACACCAGGAGGCAAAAAACGTGCAAGTACAGAATTTTGTCTGAATGAAACAGGAAGAACACAACTTTTATAGTATTTCTTACTAGTATTAACCCACCAGGCTGACGTAGTCAGTCACAAGGGGTTTTACATCACTTTAGCTTACAATATTCTATTCATCTAAAATGCTGATACAACATTTTGCTTAAAAAGTTTTTCTGGTAAACAACGTGGCCTTGCTAGCCACCTGGTTAGTTACAATACCCTTTTACAAAAGTTTCCACTCAAGGTTCTAAATTAATTCGAACATAATAGTAGATACAATTCTCAATACATTTCTCTTGTTACATGTTATCACTTCTTCCTTGCAGCCAGTGCGTTATCTAGCAACATATACAAGGTCGATTGCTCAAGCAGGAAAGGGCAGAAGATTCTCATTATTCCACACATTTAATTTCATGACCCAGCAGATAATCACTTGTGAGAAGCATAAACATTAATTCTTGCTGAGCTAGCAACTGCTGGGGTCAGAGGCCAACTTGCAAAAGGCACACTGCAGTTTCCAAAAGCTTCTTGCAGTTTCATATGAATTCATTTTTCTTGTCATAAGATTAATAGAATCAAATGTATTATATCTTTCTTATTTCTTAATTAGCACTAAACATATACATTAATACATATTTTTCTAAGATTCTGTCTCGTTAATACTTTTTATTCTATTCTCAAAAGTGAAAACAGTCTTATTTCTTCTCCTAACCTCTTCCACTTAGGATTTGCAGTTAAGAGAGTCATTCAGTTTAGACTTCAAGGAGAATTTCATTTGGAACCAATTCCTCAAGTTCAATATCTTGATACAAGGTTTCAGAGACAGACATATCTATACAATCTTTAATTAATCTTTTCATGCAGGGGATTCCACAACAAACACATGCTCCTAATAGGAGTAAACCCACACAAATGGCAATCAGAATATTCATTAGGATCGAACCCCCCCCCCCCAAACAGATTCTGGAAAAAAAATCCATCAGAGGGTTTGGGCCTGGTTTGGTCATGGCCGACACCTGCTGAATCACCTCCAGATGGTTATTAATTTCATGCTTATTATCTTGAATATATGCACAGCATTCTTCTTTGATAAGCGCGCATGTACCGCCTCCCGCCGCTAGGGTGAAGTCAAGAGCCATCCGATTTTGCAACACAACAGTTCTCATGGCATTCAGTTCATCATTCACTAATTCAAGAACAGTAAAGGTTGCATTACTCATTACTTCGAGAAGTTTCAACAGTTTTCTCAGCTCCCAAATCCATTTGACTGTACCATACGCTGGGAGTATACCTGCCCAAGATATAACACTGTCACTCAAGTCCATATGAGTCAATTTGTGTTTGTCCTTCATGGAATTATGGTCTTTCCAACCTGCTTCGACTCGCCCTACTGGATTCACAGGTTTCTTGATTGGATCTTTGGTTTTCTTGGAAACATCTCTCACGTTCCGTATTTACCCAGAGGTAATTCCGCAGTGTGTTGTATGGCCGGAACCTGGTAGCCCAAAAAACAACTGCCGGACCAATTCTCAGGTAGCCATTTGTATGCCTTTTTCCCACACACAAAATAACAGTTTTCAACTTTAGTGCTAATACGCACCAACCCTACATGAAACATTTTCTTATCTATGATTGACAATTTTTTAATCAAAACAGGATTTCTTTGTATCTCATTCAACGTTGTTTTCATTGAGTTCAAGTATGAATCATAGTTAGTATTGCAAACAGTGCCCCCACTTTTAGTCTTAATATAACATTTATAAGATATTGTTATGTTACAGTTACTCCAGCCCACCTGGAGAGTATCATTCTTGAAAAAACACACAATCACCTTTTGTATAATAGGTAAATACAATGCTATTTTATCCTGTGATCTCACAGTTCCTGTGTCAAAAAGCAAATTCTCCCAAGTCTCATTGATCCCTAAAGGAACAGCGGACATTAGTAGTCCTCCATATGCTATTGGTATAACTGTACAAACCCAGCAGTTTGAAATGTTCATAGTCTCAGCATATACACGTTTAATTGCTAGGTATGTGTTAAAGTTTGGATGCCAGTCTATAGGTGATTCATCACGTTTATCCAACTTTACTTGTGTGGCTGAAGAAAGGAAGAACCACAACAAAAAGAAAATTGTCAAAAGTACAGTCAACAAGTGTACGCTCAATAATATGATTATGCAACATTTTTTAGGTTGGTCTGCATTCTTATCTTTGGCCATTTTGTTCTTGTTGCGTAACAGTTACAATGTTTTTATCAAGTTGAAAGTTCTTTACCGGTTTACAGTGCGTCAAATGGATCCAGGATGACTTTTCGGCTATTTTGACTGTAGTAGGCTTGGCCAGCAGTACCTGGTACAGTCCTTCCCACTTCGGGCTTGCCCAATTCTTCCTCTTTGTTACCTTTACCCAGATCCAGGACCCCGGGGCTAGAATCGCTTCCAATGGTCTGGTCTGTTCTTTATCTGAAAAAGAGTTAAACTGCAAGAGAGATTTATTTGTTAACAGTTTCCTCATATAACTAGCTAGTGAACTATCAGCCTCCTGGTCTGCAGGCATGAGAGCTTTCCACTGAGGTACATAATATGCCCTCCCAAACACCATTTCAAAAGGAGTTAAACCCTTTGCATTTGGAACTGTTCACATACTCAGCAGCACCAGAGGCATACAGTGCACCCAGTTCTTTTGGGTTTCATTGACTAACTTTCTAAGTTTGTTCTTGAGGACTCCATTGTGCCTCTCCACCAGTCCTGCAGACTGAGGGTGATAAGCACAATGGTACTTAAGGGAAATCCCAAAGAATCGTCCCAACTGTTGTATGGTTTGATTCACAAAATGTGTACCATTGTCACTATAAATTCTTTCCGGTATGCCAAATCTAGGAATAATCTCCTTTATGAGGGCTTTTGCCACTGTTGTTGTATCCAGATTCTTGGTCGGAAAAGCTTCCACACATCTAGAAAACATATCTACAATGACAAGGCAGTACTTCTTGTTATCGTATTTGTTTAGTTCTATAAAATCCATACAAATAGTATGGAACGGATATGGCGGTGTAGGAAAACTTCCTTGTTTAGGTTTAAATGCCCCTTGTGCATGATGTTTTTTACAAATATCACATGCTGCACAAAGTTTTTTTTGTGTAATTTGCGAATCCATATGTTTGGAATATTCAGTTTGCTAACTGTACCATCCGCCCCTGTTGAGACATGGCACTGCCCATGGCTCAACAAAGCTGCATATCTAAACAAATTAGATGGCAAAATTGTTTTTTTCTCTTTGGAGATGTACAGCCCGTTTTCAAGGATTGCTCCTCGTTTTTCCCATTTTTGTTTCTCTGCTTTTGTAGTAAGCGTCTGCATTGTTTTTAACATTTCTAGGTCTAAAATTTCAGTGGGTTGTAATTCCTCGTCTAAAAGTAAAGTTTCTGAGTCTGAAGCTGCTTGCTTAGCAGCTGCATCAGCTCTCGCATTACCTTTTGAAATTCCATCCTGCTGTTTCGTATGAGCTACGCATTTGCAAATAACTACTTTAGTAGGTAACTGAATAGATTCTAACAATTCTAAAATAAATTGCGCATGATTAATGGGTTTACCACTAGATGTTATCATCCCTCTATTTTTCCACTGCTGTGCAAAAACATGTCCAGTAGAAAAAGCATACTGACTGTCAGTATATATGTTTACACATTTGTCTTTTTCTAAGGTATAAGCTCGTGTTAAGGCAATCAATTCTGCTGCTTGTGCAGACAAGTTGTGTGGTAAGGATTGGGCTTCTAAGGTTTCAGTGTCTGTAACTATTGCATACCCCACTAGATTTTTCCCTGTAGAGCCCCTTCTGCATGAGCCGTCCACGTAATATGTCACCTCGGCCTTATCCAAGGGAATATCCATGAGATCTTGTCTGGGTAATGTTTTCTGCTCAATTTCCTGCAGGCAACTGTGTGGTGTGCCATCCACAGGAGTTGGGAGCAAAATTGATGGATTTAATGTCGTGCATCGTTCAATTGTCATATGAGGTTGGCTCAACAGTATAGTCATACAGGAAAGGTGTCTAGCAGGAGAAAGATAAGTTACCTTTTCTTGCAGTAAAATTATCACAACTGCATGAGGCACTCTCAATGTGAGAGGGTGGAATAACACCACTGAGGCTGAAGCCTGTACTGCTATTGCAGCTGCAACCACTGTTTGCACACAGTGGGGCAAGGATCGTGCCACTGGGTCTAACTGTGATGAATAGTAAGCTAAGGGGCGTTGCTTATCCCCATGTTGTTGTGTCAACACTGATGTCATATATCCTTGCTTACAGTCTACAGTTTGAAAGAAACGTTTATGATAGTTTGGTAGTCCTAAGACTAATGAAGAAGCTATCAATTGCTTCAACCTGCAGAAAGCTATTTCTGCTTCAGGTGTCCATTGTAATAAATCCTGTGCTGCCATCGGCTTTTTGTATATGAGGTCGGTCAGTGGAGCAGATTCCAAAGCATAGTTTGGTATCCAACTCCGGCAGAAATTAATTGTTCCTAGGAAGGACATAATTTCCTTCCTGGTCGCTGGTTTGGGTGCTTGTAAAATCGCTGTTTTTCTATCCTCATCTAGTATTCTACCTTCTTTGGATATTACATATCCTAGGTATCTTACTTGTTTTCTCCAAAGCTGTAGTTTGCTTTTGTTTACTTTGTGTCCCCTGTGTTGCTAAGAATTGTAACAGTGCTATGGTATCCTCCCTGCATTGCTGCTGGGTGGGGGCTGCTAGCAAGATGTCGTCTACATAAAGTAGAATTTGACTACCCCCCGGTGGGGTGAATCCCGCCAAATTACTAGCCATTTCTTGTGCGAATATTGTTGGACTCTCACAATATCCCTGTGGTAGTCGAGTATAGGTATACCTTTTCCCCTGAAATGTAAATGCAAACCAATATTGGCTATCAGGATGTATAGGTATTGAAAAGAAGGCATTGCTGATATCTACCACAGAGAAATATTTTTGATGAGGTTTCAAATCATTTAACAAAGTGTGTGGATCTGGCACCATAGGTGCTCTAAGTATTACTGCATTATTTACAGCCTGTAAGTCCTGAACCATACGCCATTCCCCGTTTGCCTTTTTAACAGGAAATAGGGGTGTATTACATGGTGAATCAGGAAATTCTACCAGTACTCCTTCTCTAAGTAATGCTGCTATTATAGGTTTGATTCCTATCTCTGCATCCTTCCTCAAAGGATATTGTCTCTTCTGTGGTCTGAATGCTGACTTTGGTGTAATAGTAACTGGCCCTGCTGTTCGAATAAGTCCTACATATGACTTGCCTGTTGACCAAAGAATCTTTGGTATGTTACATAAGGCTTTCTCCTCTTCTTCTAATAAGAATGTTAATCAGCTGTCCTCGCTAGACTGCAAGTGTACAGCTGGGTGTGCCTGTGTTAACCAATTCAGTTTTTGTTTCTGTATTCCCTGCTCTGATAATTCTAAATCAGTTTGTTTCTCCCATCTCGTTACCTTTTCTCCTAGGTCTGCCCATTTTACATTTTTGTTCTTAGTTAAACTGACATGTGGTAATCGATTAGATTTGTATAGTGCAAGGAAATCTTGAGGTAATGAACAGCTAACAACACTGTTTCCCTCAGTATCCCAGTACAGATTACGTAACACTAATCTGTTTGCACGATTTCTGAACAATTCTTGTTCATATTCCTTATCAGGTCCTGGTGTGCTACAGTAATACAGAGTGCAATGCAACAAATGCTGTCTGTCAGTGTCAAGGGAGGGGGATTTACTGATGGCTACGTTCATCAGTTCCTCGATCACTGCCCCTGGTCCAGTCGTAACTAAGTCCTGGCTGTACCAGTAAAAATTCTCACCCTCTGATCGCACCACAAAAGTATCCATTTGTCGCTGTGCCTCCATACCATGCATAGTCGGAACTACTGCTATGCCAAATATATGCATAAGGTCCCTACCTAATAGGTTCACTGGACATTTTGCAGAAACAACAATTTTACTCCTTTGAGTCATCCCTGAAACAGGGTCAGTTATTGCTATATCAAGGGGAAGTGGTTCCCGGTATAGCTGTCCATTTGCAGCTTTCACTAATATATAATCAGGTGATTCTGAATGTTCTGGTAACTTGGAGGGGTGTATCAGAGTCCGTGATGCTCCTGAATCACACAGGAATTTAACTTCCTTCCCCTCCACCAGAAGTGTAACTTCTGGTTTTGTGTCTGCTAGGTAGAGCTCTAGGCTCAATAATGCTAAATCTAAAACCTCATTTTCTTCATCTTCCATGTCTACTTGCACTTCCTCTACTCCTTCTATCACATTTACATTTGTCCTCTCTTTATTGTCTTTTCCCGATGATTTCTGACTCTCGTATGGTGTATCTTCATCATCATATAGTCAGTCCTCATCTCCCTTATCCTCTGTGGTTACCCTCTTATTTTGTTTGCAATCCCTAGCTAGATGTCCTTTCTTCCCGCACTTAAAGCATTCACCTCTCTTTTTCCTTTCTTCAAAGTCCTGTGACCATTTGTCAGACTGTTTATTTCCCTGTGCATTTTTCTTACCCTTTTTACCAGACTGTAATACATAAACTTCAGCTCCATCTTCAGCAGTGAAGACTTGCGCTTTCTTTTTCTTTTTTCTATTAAAATGCCTTTCAGCTTGTCTAGCATATTCAAGTAAGGCTTGTAACTTACTTGTTCGATGATCTATCATATGCTTTGTAATGAAGCTACTAACAGGTGCAATGCAACCTTTTAAAAATGCATTTTTCAATTGTTGTTCGTACGGGGAATCATTTGTCTGATTTTTGGGAACTGTCATACCGCTATGGTTATTAAAACATTCTAATAATCTGGCATAGTACCCATCTACTTTTTCATTTTCTTGCTGTATGCATTGATTAATACAAGTCCAGTCTGCTCTAGGTTTCCACTTCTCAAAGATTCGGTCTGTAAGGCCTTTTACTCTATTGTCAAGTTCTGCGTCACTATGTGGGAGTGGCTTAAATTCTGCATTACGAGGATTCCAGGTGCCACAAATCATGTGCCAATCTGGACCTACAATTTGTCTAACTACTTTTTTTACTTCTTCCCCATTTAAATGGTAACTTAACCTCATGCCTTGTAAATCTTCTAGGAATTTTGTAAAATTAACTTTTGGATGGGGAATTCCCTCAGTAGCCTTCCGGATATCCTCCGGTGTCCACGGCCTATATACCAAGAGGGTTGGGTCCTGTCCAACCTGTCCTGCCTGAGGATTTGGTACCTCTATAAGTGGATATATTTCTTCCTCACTCTCATCTTGTAAATTTCTCTCCATTTGATACGATTCTATGTCCCCCTGTGTTTTACGTGTTCGGGACCTAGTTTCAATGGGATCTCTAACAAACGATTTTGGTTTCACTGAGACATTAGGATACCGCAGAGGTGGACCAGCTTGTCCACCCGCTTCATATCCTGAAAACGGGAGTGGGGGGGGGAGCCATTGCTACTACTATATTATTATCTTCTTTGTCTAAAAACAATGCCTTTGAATTATTACTCTTTTGTTCCCTACAGTTTGCTTCCTCAATCCACCTGTGTGCCTGAGGAATGCCTAATTGTTGTTGTTTTCTTGCCTGACCTTTTGTATCACTTTTAAGCTGTTTAAGAAGTTTAACAAGTGAAGATTTGTCTAATTTCCCATCAAATTCATATTTGTTAACCCATTTTGCATAATATCTAACATAATCTGCACGTTGTAGTTGCATATATTTTTGCGGCTTCGGTTAGGGGCAGGTCCCGCGATGTTTTACTGCACTGATTTCCCATGTTAATAAATGTTACGTAACCCTTTTACCACGTGGTACCAAAACTTTAGTTCAATTCACAGTTTATCTAGAATAACTGCCTACCTTATTCTGTTACCCTGATCTATGACCAAATAAACAGTAACGTTTCTTGTCCCTGATCTGTATGACAAATCTGACAAAAAAAAACAATATTTACTGTAACCTAGTCCCTGATCTAAAACAGAAAAAAGGCAAAAAGTCTCCCTACTTGAGCCTCCAGTATTGAGCAGTCACGGTTCGAAGTAGAGATCCGCTCTTCAGCCACAGATCAGAAAGTGGCCAGCCTCTTTAAACGACAATTCAGTTGGAGGTCTTTTCACTCAAGAAGAACCATTTCGGTATCTTCTCCTGCATGCAGACTTCGACCACCGCTACGCTCTGATCCGCAGCTTCTGAGGGATTCCGGTATGCAAAGGACCAATCTGTTAAATGAAAAAATACTGTAATAAAAAGATCAATACACAGGAGGTTCAGGTTCAGGTTCTTTACTAGTGTACACCAGGAGGCAAAAAACGTACAAGTACAGAATTTTATCTGAATGAAACAGGAAGAACACAACTTTTATAGTATTTCTTACTAGTATTAACCCACCAGGCTGACTTGTCAGTCACAAGGGGTTTTACATCACTTTAGCTTACAATATTTTATTCATCTAAAATGCTGATACTACATTTTGCTTAAAAAGTTTTTCTGGTAAACAACGTGGCCTTGCTAGCCACCTGGTTAGTTACAATACCCTTTTACAAAAGTTTCCACTCAAGGTTCTAAATTAATTCGAACATAATAGTAGATACAATTCTCAATACATTTCTCTTGTTACATGTTATCACTTCTTCCTTGCAGCCGGTGTGTTATCTAACAACATATACAAGGTCGATTGCTCAAGCAGGAAAGAGCAGAAGATTCCCATTATTTCACACATTTAATTTCCTGACCCAGCAGATAATCACTTGTGAGAAGCATAAACATTAATTCTTGCTGAGCTAGCAGCTGCTGGGTCAGAGGCCAACTTGCAAAAGGCACACTGTAATTTCCAAAAGCTTCTTGCAGTTTCATATGAATTCATTTTTCTTGTCATAACATTAATAGAATAAAATGCATTATATCTTTCTTATTTCTTAATAAGCACTAAACATATACATTAATACATATTTTTCTAACACTATTTGTACGAGACATTTAGTGTGTGGGGCCTCTCAACCCTATTAATGGTGCATATGGACATATGTGTATTTGTTAATCTGCATTTGCTATCTACAGATGCATGGCCATACATACCTATATAGATATATATATATATATGGATTCACTTCATAACACTGAAACTTCAAAATACTGAAAATGACAAAACTTCATAATACTGAAGACCAAAATACTGAAAGCTCAAAATACTGAAAACACATATTATGCGTAAACTCAGCTTAAACAACATAAATCATAACAATTTCTACCAAATATATGCAGGGCAAGCCTGCACTCACACCCCTGCTAATTATATATATCTACTCCAAGATTGCACTTACCTACACTATGTGCAGTCTTGGAGTTGACATATTTAATTAGCAGGGGGTGTGGGGGGCACAGCCCCACATGGGTGCAGGGGCTTGCCCCTGCATATATTTGGTAGAAATTGCTATTATTTATTTTGTTTATGCTGAGTTTACGCATAATATGTGTTTTCAGTATTTTGAGTTTCAGTATTTTGAGTATTCAGTATTTTGAGCTTTCAGTATTTTGGTTTCAGTGTTTTGAGTTTCAGTATTTTGATATTTCAATGTTATGAAGTGAATCCATATATATATATATATATATATATATATATATATATATATATATATATATATATATATATATATATATCTGCTAACATATATATAACTATGTCAGTATATACCTACATAGATATATATCTGAGTATACACATTTGTAACGTGCTGTGTATATGTAGACATGTGTGGGAGGATGGCATAATGGTTAAGGTGTTTACCTTGTACACACAAGGTGCAGGATTTGATTCTCATATGGGGTAATTGGCTAGGCTTAAAATGGCCCACATGGGCAGTTAGCCTGGTATAAACCTATATAGGTGGAGCGATATAGGTGAAGACACATATATGTGTCAGTTTAGGCAAATGCATGTATATATGTGCATATATATTGATATATATATATATGTATATATATATATATATATATATATATATAGTGTTAGATATATATATATATATATATATATATATATACATATATAGATATGTTGTATCTGTTTAGATGTTAATATAGTTACACACACATACATCTCGGTGTTGGTATACATTCTCTGTACTGTTGCATGACAGGACTGGATATTATGCTTCTGAAAACATAGAATTCTGTTGTATCTGTCATGGCTTAGTGGTAAATTACTTTGTGTATGGTATGCATGGTTCCTGGCTTGAGGCTTGCAAAAGTTGTTTATTTTGTTGCTGGGCAGAACACGGTCCTTTGGATGCAGAGTGATTAAGGTACTTTAAAGCGGTTGTAAGCAGTTTTGCATGGAGCTAAGCACTACCTACACAGGTTAAGCAACTTAGAAGCTAAATGAGTGTAAGACACTGTAACCAGGGGTTAGCAGTGCTTAGTTTCACGCAAACCCGCACAAACCCACTTACAAATGCTTTAAAGTGCCTTAATCACCTTGTATCCAATGGGCCATGTTCTGCCCAGCAACAAAATAAACAGATCCAGCAAGCCTCGAACGTAGGACCCTGCAGACAATAGACGAAGGGAATTACCACTAAGCCATGACAGATACACATAAATCTGATAGTTTCTGAAACATATCATCCAGCACAATCATTCAACAGTACAGAAAATGTACTTTAACATCTAGATGTATGTCTGGATGTGGGTGTGTGTATACATATATATATATATATATATATATATATATATATATATATATATATATATATATATATATATATATATATATATATATATATACATATACACATATATGAAACTAAAGATATATATATATATATATATATATATATATATATATACATACATATATGAAACTAAAGATATATATACATCTATACTTATATGTCTACATATATGTATAAGCAAAACACACACACACACACACATATATATATATATATATATATATATATATTTATATATATATATATATATATATATATAAATATGCACATATATGAACATATTTATCTATCTATATATAATTTATGTTATGTGATGATTTGTGAGATATATCTATATATATATATATATATATATATATATATATATCTATCTATCTATCTATATATATATATATATATATATATATATATATATATATATACCTGTCTATCTGTCTACATTTACCACAATATATCTGTCCATATGGCCATGCATGCTCAGCTCACATTTTTGGCCTGTACCTCATTCTCTTGGCAATTGACATGGATGATCGCAACACTGAAGTCAGTAACTAGTGCCGACACTTTTGTGTTTCAGACTTCATGTTCTTCTGCATATGTGTTCTAATACATATAACTGTGTAACTAGCAATATTTTTAGTGTATTACAGCAGTATTTTACATATATCCCTATGTGTCCCCACATATTTGCACACTCTGTCCAGACTTCTTACAGTAACAGGTTGTGTAGTATGATATTACAACATGTCCTGTACTGTTTACTGACTGTGCTGGATGATATGTTTATGTAAACATGAGGGTCATGTATATCTGCCATGGTTTATTGGTAAATCACTTTGTGTATGATGTGTAGGGTCCTGGATTTGAGCCTTGAAGAGGCCGTTTATTTTGGTACTGGGCAGAACAAGGGTCGTTGGATACAGAGGGATTTTTGCACTTTTATGCAGTTGTAAGCAGGTTTGCACAGAGGTAAGCACTGCTAACTGCTGGTTATGGTTTCCTACACTCAGTTAGCTTCTAGATTGCTTATCATGTGTAGGCAGTGCTTACTCCCACGCAAACAGGCTTACACCTGCTTCCTGCTGCTTAAAAGTGCTTACTCCTGCTTACCCCCGCACTAATTTCTTTAAAAGAAAGGGAAAAGGGGTGATAGGAAAGTAGTGAAAAAGGGGCACAAAGAGGGAAAAAACAGTAGGGAAAAATAGCTAGGGATGTGCAGGAAGGGTTTAGGGAAGGTCCATAGCTGTCCATGTCTTGTACAGCAACAGATGTGCATATGCACTGAATTTGGAGGTTCATTTGGACCCTCAAACCCCTGGGAAAGGGGTGAGGACAACATAAATTCATTGTGATGCCAATTAGACCACATCGCATGTGTCCATTAGACATGTGTGTGAAATGGACAGCTATGTATGGGGCGAGATTTTTTTGTGGGAACAGTCTGCCCTTTTTTTTTCAGGTGGGAGTGGGATGTTGGGGAGGGGTAGTAGGTATATTTGGGGAGGTAGGTTGGGTAGGTTAACAGACGAGACAAACAAGATGCATACAGGGGTGGTATATGACACATGTTGGGGTAAACACCTTGATGGGGAGAGGTGTTGGGATATCGGAAGCCCACAAGCCCCCTAGTTGAAACAGTGGGATTGAGGTTCCCATCCATGGGAAGTCACCACTACACCTTCACAGCCCTGAAGGTGGCTGTGCTTGGGGCTGAGCCACAAAGCCATCCTGACTCTAATTGCAACATGCAGCCCTCAAGCTGGAGTAGAAGATCACCGAACTGTTCCTTGATTGCTTTACGCACCATGACCCCGACCTGTGGATAGGTGACAGGTGCCTGTCCATCTGTCCATGCCCACTCACAGGGGGGGGCGAGCCCCATCCCCTGAGGCGGTTCCACCCGAAGGTGGTGCAGGACCAACGGACAGGGAGGTGTGGGGTTGGACCCCAGACATGCTGATGCCTGGTGCTTCAGCCAGCTGAGGTGAGACAGGTTGGTCTGCTGGGACTGGCCTTCCCAAGTGTGCTATAGTGTTTAGATTTCAACATCATATATGGGTTAGTAATGGTCAGTACATTCCTGTGTTAGGTAATACAGCATGCATAGATATTCCCATTAGCCCAGACAGCAGATACAGAACAGTTGCATAGCAAGCAGAACACATGCATATATGGAACCACAGTGGTAATAAGAACAGCATGCAGGTATGTTAATGGCACCATGCCAACAATGTTGAAATAATTCAATATGGCACATGCATGGGAACCATTAGAATATTTATCAAACGTTTGGCCATTATCAGTGTCAGTACATACCAGTTGGGATGGGTATGCTGATTATTGTTGGATATAAGGTGGGGGGAGAGAAAGATGTCAATTAACAAGTAGTATAGTCCTGTACTCAACATTACGTTCCTAGTCAGTGCTATTATCCGTACGTTACATGTCTTACTACACTAACCTATAGACCTATACTGGACACTGATATGGTTGTCAACATCATTACACATGAACCGGTTTTACCTGCAGTATGCACCTCTTACATGGTATGCCTGTGGAGGGAAGGTTTGTGAACATTGACTAACTGTTTGTACACAAACGGATGGCTGATGTTTTGCACTATGCTATCCAACTCTTTCTGCACAGACTCCGGCCATGTGTTGACCACATGCTGGTGTGCCCGGACATCTCTAGAATATTGCCCTCTTCCACTTTTAGTGACCTGACACACACATATACATGCTTTGCTACACAGTTATATTATGTAGCACAGTGTGGGTGACAGTGACCAGTGATACTTTATTATTCAGAGTTACTGCAACACTCACAATCCCCTACAATACCAGGGTGGACAGTACCAGTACAGGTTATATTGGTCTGTATTTCTCAGCACATTGTTCATATCCAATGTACCTGTGGGAGCAATGTTTGTTAGCACTACATGCCTGTTGCCACACAAAGTTCCTGATTACACAGTATTCTGCACATACAACTCACTCTGTTACTGTACACACTCTGGTCACAGCTTGACAACATGGGAGTGTAGATAGGGCATACTTGCAATATTACTCTCCTAATGGTTTCGGGGGTTGCTACAGTGACAGGTGTGTTTTCATGATGGTTGACAATCACTTGTATTCCCTGTTTGCTGGCTACAAATGTGGGATCATCCCACAGACTTACCAGAGTGACAGGGGGACAGACAGTAGATACAGGCACATATACTGGACATTCTGGCCTCATGTGTACAGTTGAGGGTTATGAATCTGTATGCAGTCTAATTCCACTCCCAGGATTCAGATCATGGCTGTGTCTGCTACAACTTAAACACTGTCCATCTCAGTTGTGTCTGCTATATTGATATTGCTGTATATCTCCAGTCTGCTTTCTGTCTTATTAATTCCCTGTACTTATGCATTCTGACCTTGTATAATAATACTCTTATACAGATATTTTGCACAGTTATGTGTTGTAGGACTGTGTGGGTGACAGTGATGTGTAACACCTCATTATTCAGAGCAACTGCATATCATTCTTGTATTTATGGGCACCGTGTTGGTATCTGACAAACCTGTGGGAGGAATGTTTATTAGCACTACATGAATGTTCCCAAGCACAGTACCAGATTTCATATTACTATTATGCACATACATCTCACTCTGTTACTGTACACACTCTGACCACAGCTTACAAGGTGGGGTGTAAATGGGACATATGTGGCTTCTTAGTCACATAAGGTATTGGAGAGATGCTAGTGTGCCAGAATTTTGTCATAGATGTGTGTCAATCAGTTGTATTTCCTGTTTTCTGCCTATATGTCTGGGATCATCCCACTGATTTCCCAGGGGGGCAGGTTGATAGGCAATAGATATGGGCCACTTTAATAGACATTCTGGACATATCTGTACAGTTGTGGGGTATGATTCTGTATGCAGAGTACTACCACTGGCAGGATTCTAACCATGGCTGTGTGTGCTAAATAAAACAACAGTTCACTTCTCAGTTACATGTGCTATTCATTTTTTGTTGTCTGCATTTTTCCTGTATACTGTCTATGTGTCTTTCAGTTGTACTAAATGGCCTCTGGGGATTACACCTGTCATATACAGGCATTTCTACACATTCGATTTATGGTGCATGGTGTGAATAACAGTGCTTAATATAACAGTACTATTACATGACTGCAAATCTACATTACCATATGATAATAGAATATAGATATACAGTCCAGCAGTTGGACCTGTTTTGTCAGGCTATTACACTTTTATTGCCATACTAACAATATGAGATTATTCCTGCCATTTTCTGTAGTGTATGCAGTACTTGCCTTGAACAATACAGGTTTTATACTAGCAATTACTCTACTGCAACTTTTATTGTTATTTCCTATGACAGTAAAAGCATGACTATTACTGACCTACTTCGCATTGCAACCGCGTCAGGCAGCTGATGTGGGTCTACTGGTTCTCGGCCCACTCCATTGCAGCTGTGGGGGACATAAGAGGAATATTTAGCCATACCTATCCATGCTATACCTGAGCTGGCAATTATTACCCACATACTGGGGTGATACTTACACATGACTGGTTCATCTGCTGCTCTAGCCTCTTGGAGCCACTCCTCCAAGAGGTCCCCCTTATGCCACTACAGGTCAGCATAGTGGTGCCTGACCTGTTCACCAGTTCTGAGTATGCCAGTGGCACTGGTGAGGTTGCTGGCGAGATGGTCCCAGGCCTCTGCCTTATATTGAGAGCCCTGGTATTGGCCCTGCAGTAGTCTCTGTACATGGTGTTTAATTAGGAGTCCAGCCATGACATTGGACTCCTGGATGCACCAGTGCTGTGCCTGGAAGCACACTCCTTCTCCCCTTACTGCCATAGTGCCTGGCAAGGGGAAGCTGCAACCAGTTATGAGCTGTATTCCCGCCACTTAGGTTCAAATAGAGCCAATTTCCTGCACTTTTCTGTGATTGGCTGGTTTTGAAAAGTCTAAGTTATGGGCACACCTGCTTATCTAAAGTTGGTACTGTTAAAGGGGTTATACCACTGGGCAGATTGAATTGGCTCCCCCACACATTGCTTACACTTACTAAGTTGAGCTGTGCTGCAGTTAGTATTGCTTAATAGTTAATTAGCACTATATTTGCCTTTTGGCAGTGATTTATTATTCATTACAGGTTATATATGTGTCTGGTATCTGTGATTCATGTATACATACAATGTGAGGGGACCTGGGGACTTCTACACTTTATGACAATAATACCTTAAATCTATGCTTACTGCAGTACTGCAGTTCACATATTTATGTTCTGTGGCAGGTTATACAACGTCACACTGTACATAGATTCAGTTCACATGTTTGATTTGATTTTCCTGTGGTGATGATTAGTTTGCTGATACATCATTTATATGTATTGCTATGATGGCTTAGTGGTTAACTACTGTGACTGTGGTGTTCAGGGTCCTGAGTTCAAGTCTTGCAGAAGCTGTTTATTTTGTTGCTGGGCAGAACACGGGCCATTGGGTACAGAGTGATTAAGGCACTTTAAAGCAGTTGTACGTGGGTGTGCGCAGGTTTGCGCGGAGCTAAGCACTGCTTAATTCCGATTACAGTTTCTTATGCTCACTTAGCTTCTGCTTTGCTTAATCTGTGTAGGCAATGCTTACCCCTGCGCAAACGCACTTAAACACACTCACTAGTACTTATATATGCTTACTACTGCTTATTTGTGCTTAAACCTGCTTACTAGTGCCTTATTCATTATGACACTGACACTTCACATGTGCATTTCATGCAGTACTCCAGTTCACATTTAAATGTTATTAGTAGATTATACAGCAAAAAATTGCAAAAAAAATGTTCATATATAGATTTCACATAGAAAATGGTATGTGTTGCAGTGGGACTCGAACCAGGAATGCCTGCTTGTTAGGCGAATGCACTGACCACTACACTATTGCTGTGCTGCTTCATTTGCATATATCTTCCTTGTTATCCTCTTCAGCCTTTTAAACTGCTTTAACTGTAGCTAAGTGATGGGCACACCTGCGCATGTTTGGTTAGCTGTATTCAGAGTTTTAAAAGAAAATAAAGGGGTTTGTTCTTTTTAATTTTATGTCCTGTTGCTGTTGTACACATGGGGGACTGTTGGTGGGGATATGTGGACACCTATGAGCGGTCTCGCTCATTTGTTTACACTTTCAGAAGTCCTTCATTGCAGGGGCATGTATATTGTGAAAACTCTGCTATCAGACATGCCCCATGCACTCGTCCACGCTCCATGTAAGATTTGGAGCTCAGGTAGTGCACCTTCATTAATATGCATGGTGCGCTGCCATCCTCCTCCTAAACTGCCGCTTCTGTGCAGGACTAGACTAGTCCTGCATTGAAGATTAGTAAATCCGGGGGATTGTTTTTGGCTATTTTTGTTTCCTGTTTAAAATGTCTATGCTTCCAAAATGGTTCATATACTCTTATGAAATTTTCAGGTAACATGTTAATTTGTTAAAAAATATATCATTAAATTATGAATTTAGCTTCAAAGACAAATGGAATACCTCTGGCAGGTATTCACCAAACAAAGAAAACTATAATAACATATTTTATGCCTGAACATAATTAAAGAAAAAAGAAGTAGCTTTATAACATTTGTGTAAAGATACATATTCCTTCTAGGCCAATGGTCACAAGTTTTTTTACATGTTACACTGAAGAGAATGGACCACTAGAATTGCATTTTAAATTGATTGTATTGCAAATTATGTACTTTGTCAATTTCAAACGGTCATCATATCCTGAATTTGACATGGCTTGCAAATACCAATATCTCTGCATTGTTTCTAGATATTTATATACAGCATGAAGGCTGATCTACCTGGGTAGACAACCATAATTAGCATACCATATGACTGTACAATCTTAGTTGTGTGCATGCCTCTCAGAGCAAGAAAGATATCTATACTGCCATAACATTTAAAATGAGAGGAAATTGCTATGTTTCTGAGAAAATAACATTGTCTAGTTCTTATTTAATATAAACATATAAATGGACATGAGCCAGTTACAGACTGAGCTTGTCAACTTGAATACATGTCAAATAATCATGTTTGTTGGCAATCAATAGAAAAAAACAATGTAACCAAATGGCTACAGTATATGGAACTTCTACCAACATAAAAAAGTACAAAATGGCCCATCCATGCATGTATGCATCCATTCATCTAGCATTGGTTTTCTCCAAGCCCATTTTAGCCCTTATAGGTTTGTAAAGATAATAAGGCATATCCAATAACAAGAAGCAGAAAGCATTGGAACACATTTTGGAAACAGAATTAGTTAATTGTATTTTTATTTTACTTATTTATTTAGCATTTGTTAAGTGGACTAGAGGTCTGGTACAAGACCATTTTCAGCCTCTGCTTAATCCAAGAGAAAGTATATTAATGATAAACAGTTATTTACAAAAATAAATCTAGCAAAACAGGAAAAATATTTTCAGTGATAAATAACAGGATAAATAGGAACAAACAGTGAATTACAAAACAGAAGCACTAAACAAGTACACATTTAAATATGGTTAATACAATTAACATTCTGAGTTGTGTTACTATCATAGGATGGGCACATTAAATCTGAAAAAATATATAAATTATTACACAAACTCTGATAAAATAAGGACTAAACAAAAATGTTTATTGGAAGGTGGTAGGATAAATATACAAAATTTTAGATGTCAAAGTGAAGTCAGTGATGTGGATATTGTTAGACGTAAGGACATATTATTTATTGTTTCAAGGTATTCACCTTTATCTCAAGTTATGGAAGGAATTACTAGGGATTTGTGGCATGTGGTGTGTAATGATGAAACAACTGGATTTTTTTTCCTAAACATGTTACTTTTGTCCTATAGAAGTCATAACTTAAAATAAATTGTGAATTATGTTTATAGATCAAAAAAGAGGGTTTAAAGGTATGTTTCATGGTGAGCATTGTAAGGCATGCCCTAAGGTAAAAATCTGGCAGGTACTAAGATTAATGGAAGAAACTTTGTTTCATATAATTTATTTAATTGTGAGTCAAGTGGGGTTGTCTATACTATAGGGTGTAATTGCAGATTCCCTGTTTGGTATGTGGATCAGACAAAATGTAAAGTTAAAGTTTGGATTTCTGAACATTTGGGGATATTAAAAAACAGAATTTGAATAGTCTTGTGGCTGATCACTTTAATAAAGTACATGAGGGGACAGATGCAGTCTTTTTTGTGTTTTAGCACAACCTTTTCTTCCCAGGGAAGGGGAATATGCTAGTAAATTAACTGAATTAGTGAGGAAAATGGTATTAAATTATAGAACAATTTCCCCTAGGGGGTTAAACCAGGAAGTTAATATGTGTTTTTAAATAATTTCACATTGGGAAATATAGATTTTGTATTTTATGTTCATATTTTTGCATTGTTGTATTAAGTACTTATAAATGGAAGTATTATTGTTACATTATTTTTATAATTAATTGCTTAATTATTTTATTTGATTTGTACCTGAATAAAAGCAAGGTGCCTGTATGCTTTGTTAAATCCTGTGAAGGCGAATGGCCGAGGTACCATATTGAATTAATAAGTCTGTACATTGAGCAGTGGATTATTTATTTATTTATTTAATGTTTTCTTGTGTTAGTTTTGCTTCATTTATACAGTATCATGCTTGAAAACAAGGAGTGATCTAACATCAGTAAAATAACATTTGTGTTCATTCATTAACTACTTCTTTTCTTTTTTCTTAAACTGTAAGAAGTCTAATAATACAATAATGTAGATGGGAAATTTATAGCATCAGGCAGGACCAAACTTAGAGAAGTATTTTTTCAAAGATAGAAAGGGTAAAATGTGGCCTGGATAGTTTAATGCATTTATGACTATTTAGATGATATGACAATTCACTGACTTCTAGCTTACTAGTCAAAGACACATCATTAAGGAACTTGTAGAGGAATGTGTTTAGTAAATTGGAAGATCTATCAGACGTTTGGAGTCAAGCTTCAAAGAGACTTACAACATTAGAGTTACTATATAGCATGATATGCCAAGGCATTTCAGATATAGCTTACAGACTTAAAAAAAAATCCTATATAATAGTGTAAAAGCAAACTACACAGACTTAGAAACAGGTTGAAAAGTGTTATGCAAATTATGAAGAACATATGCAAAGAGCATGGGAAATGCAACAGAGGATATATAATAAGAATGCCAGACTCATTCCCCAGGATTCAGAAAGCTCTGCACGGTGTGCAGGAATAGTGCAAGAGCTGCTGCAGGCAATATGGCCGATGTGCGGTCCAGGAATGAGCTCCCAGGACGTGCACGAGCACTCCTGCACTATTCCTGCATGGACACAACCCCTGTATGCTAATTACCTCATTTGCTGGTGAAAACCATGCAAATGAGGTGAATTAGCGATCCAGGAAGCAGACAGGCATCCGTGCAGAAATAGTGTAGACTGCAGAAATGTATTCAGCCAGTAGCTGAATACATTTCTCAAACTACAAAACAGAGGAATGGCAGCTCCTAAAAAGGCATGTATTATAAGGGTTAGGCATGTCAATGGCCAAATATATGGCCATAGGCATAAAAAATATTTTCAAAATTATAAAAAATAACTTTTTTTGGCCAATTTCAGCCGTTTAAGCATAGGGTAGTGGTGCGCAAATGGGATTGGCCCGAAAATAAAAAAAAAACTGAAATTAAGCTTTTAAACCAAAATCATAATTTTGCCATAATAGTCAATGGCATGCATAACACAATAAGACCATGGAATAGTGGTTGCTAAGGGGGAAGGCTAAGTGTCAGTTTTGTAACCATGCATTAGCAGTCAGTTCTATGCAAATGAGGGGAATGCTACCAAATCACAGATTTCCCCTCAGTGCTAGCTTGCACCCAACTGTGTAGGTGCAATAACACCATGGTGTAAGCCTAAGAGCTAGATGACCTCATGGGGGGTGTCATGACTGTTGTAAGCTTATTAGAGCACAGTGGCCCATGCTTGCCCTTAGCTAAGCACAGCTAAGGAAGGGTGCGTGTCTGAAGCTGCCTAGCAGTATTTACTTTGCCTAAACAGGTGTGCACACCATGCACTGGGTTTTAAACCAAAAAAAAAAAAACAGGAAATAGCTCTGTTCACATCTGAGTACTGGGTATGTGCGGTGCACCTCAGGACTTAAACAGGAAGGCAATGGGAAGGGAAAACAGCAGTAGAAGGTAATCAAGGAAAACTAGCATAGCTGGCAGGTGAAATGTATCAGCATCAGCCAATTACACAGGCAGCAGCCCAGGCCAGGATACTACTATAAACTATGTAAACATTTTTCACTCTGGTTTTTCCCACGAACTCTGCACCACTGGTGTACATAAACGGGGAAATTTTACCTAACAAAACCAACAAAATGATAGGGGCTGTTGTTGCTCTCATAAATCAATACGTGGAAGAGGCTGAGGGTGGTGAGGATGAGAATGCTGATGACCAACTCACAGTGAGAAGAAGGAGAAGAATGTACAGACCCAGGGTAACCTAGCAGGGGCTACATGAGCTAGATACAGTGGCATGATATAGGGTGGACAGGGACCTCCTACGAGCTGTGCCGGCCACTGCTCACACACAGAACTAACAGAGGGTAACCCATCCCAGTGGATACCAAGGTATGTGTAGTCTTAAGAATACTAGCCACAGTTACCTTCTAAAGGCCAACTGGGGATATCATGGGGATCTCACAGGCATCAGCATCCAGGGTATTCCACCAATTCCTGGATGCCATGTCACCACATGCCGGTGAGCACATATATTTCCACAAAACCCATGTGGCTTTGACCAGCAATATTTGTCTCTTTTACCAAATAGTAGAGCACCCTGAGGTAGTAGATGCTAAAGACTGCATGCACATACACATCAAAGCACCACCCGGCAAGTGGGGTAGGGACAACATAAACCGCAAGGGCTTCTCCTCCATCATTCGCCTCGGGATCACATCAGTAGTCCTGCTAGACAGTGGTCTAGGAAAATAAATATTTGTAAGCAGCAATAGTCAGGGAATCATTAAGGCTAGGCTTGTATAGGCCCTAGGAATGATAGCCTAGTACCTACCTATGGAACTGTGAACCAATTAAACACCAGCTCCCAGGTTGTGTGTGATGCCCAGGGCATTATAATGAATGTGCATGCTGGCAGCCCTGGAAGCTATCACGGCTCCCACATCTGGCATATGACACAGCTGTACCAGAGATTTGCCAGTGGGGACATCCCATCTGGCCACCTAGTGGGGGATGCTGGTTATGCAGTGGAGCCATGGCTGATGACACCCATCAGAAATGCACACACACACCTGAACAAGAACTCCATAATGAGCCACAAGCACAAACCAGAATCATAATATAGCCTGTGTTTGGGATGCTCAAGTTACAGTTACGGTGCCTGGACATATCCAGTGGAGTCTTGCAATACTCTCCAGCTATATGTATACAAATTTTCATTGTATGTCCCATGCTACACAATATGATCCTGCAGAAACAGCTGCAGCAGGAACAGCATGGGGCAGGGCCACACAGCCCCCCACCACTGGCAATGCCAGCACAGGTACAGACTGACTCAGAGAAGGAACAACCTGAGCCTGCCCCTGTAGGCAGAAGGAGGTGTGCCCAGTATGCCCAGGCTTTGGTAAAGAGGCAATGCATAACACATACACTAACATGATAAGAACCCAGGGAATGACACCTCTCTCTGACTTGTATATACAGTAAAAGGATGCCAAACATGACACTGCCTGGGCTTTACCATGTATAGGGAGTGTACTATGTGCATCCAACATAGTCAGCCCTCCAGCACCATTCTCAATACTGGCACAGCCACAAGGTAAGTCATTCTCCCTATCAATTGCTGAATGGAGTAGTATGTTCTGCTACTTGTATCTATGGTATGGATGTGAGCATGCAAGGGAATCGGGTGGCTGAATGGGATGGTAGCAGATAGTGGACACCTATATGGGAAGCATGAAATCCTTAACAAATATTGGTGTCAACATAGCAGGCAGTGCTAGACAAGGTGACAAATCCCACTGTAGGACATGTGGTGGGCCAAATGTATGTCCATAGGACACACACATGCATGTCAGTGAGGCTCACATACCCAACAACAGTCTCAGCCAGCAGGACAGGTGTAGATGACCACAAAGAAAGGCTGAGCTAAGGCCTCTGATTGATGGCAATGGAGAACAGCCCCCTCCCCCCTCCAGACCTACACAGGCAGACTACAACAGATCAGGCAGCTGGATGTTAGTTCTGAAGGATAAGAAGTCTGAAACTGAAATGTAGGTCAATAAAACCTAAGATCTATTCTCCACTGATATGCCTCTAGTTTGCATGATAGGTCAGAATACAGAATGAAATGGAAGCCAATGGAGCACCTGAAATACCAGTACAGTCATAGCAAATGTTTACAGTTGACATGTATACCCCCCCCACAATCCTACATAGAAATGTAGTAACATGTACTTGTGGGTTTAATAACAGTGGAGCACAGATTACCTGATCTGGCCAAATTAGCAGGATAGATTGTTGCACGTGTACAATATGCAGGGCTCTGTGTGTTAGGTTGTTGTGTGTTGTATATTGTGTGGAAGTGGTGAGCATGTAGGCATGGAGGGTTGTGTCCCGGTGGTCTATGGCCAGTACTGTTGATGATAGGGCTTGTTCTGACAACTGCAGTGCCAAACACAATGCATCCCAGCATGACCCAATCCAGCAGTAATCCATAGTCATTATTTGGATGTAATATCTGTCACCATCTGAAAGATGGGGGTCTACACAATGCATCCCAGCATGACCCAATCCAGCAGTAATCCATAGTCATTATTTGGATGTAATATCTGTCACCATCTGAAAGATGGGGGTCTACACAATGCATCCCAGCATGACCCAATCCAGCAGTAATCCATAGTCATTATTCAGACGTAATATCTGTCACCATCTGAAAGATGGGGGTCTATATTAGAACACCGAACTTTCAAAATTTTGAGTGTTCTAATATTGACCTGTTTTCAGCGAATGCTGAAAATATCGAAGAAACAGAAAACAAAATTTTTTTCCTAGGGAAAGAATTTGGTTGTCCGTTTCTGCTGCTTCGATATTTTCAGCGCTGTAGTGGAAAGATACGGGTCAGGTTCAGGTAAGTGTGCAATTGTCTGGATGTGAGGATTAGGGCGGGTTAGGTGAGTTAGGGTTAGGGCGTGGGTCAGGTAAGTGTGAGATTGTGTGGACGTGAGGGTTAGCGCGGGGTAGGTGAGTTAGGGTTAGGGCATGGGTGAGGTGACTGTGCGATAGTGACAATAGGGTTTGGGTTAAGGTAAGTGGATAGTTAGTGGTGTATGTATAGTTTAGTGTAGGGTTAGGTGTAATAGTTTAGGTGTATGTGTGTGGATAGCTGTTTGATTGATGTGCTTGTGTTGTGTTTATGTGTTTTGGAACAGCATATTTTTTCCCTAGGAAAAAATTTGCTGTTCTGAATGTTCGATGTTTAAAATTTGTGATTCATAGGGTTCGATATTAGAACACTTGAAATTTTGAATGTTTGGTGTTCTAATATAGACCCAAAAGATGGACATGCCATGAATGTGGGCCCAGACATACACAGAGTACACAGGTGGAAGTACCCTAGACAGAGTATATAAAATGTAACTGTCAAATGCACACACCTTTGGAATTGTACATACAGGTTATCAGCCCATTAGTTGCCTGTATAGTATGGAATACTGATGTTGTCTGGCCAATCACTGGCAGACCACAAAAGGCACAGTTATGAAGTACTGAGAAACTGCTGATGTCCTCGCACAAGCCAGCATAAGGGGAATGTCCCATGTATATCTCTGAGTCAGCTGCAAGAAGTTTCCATAGCACATATGCACTCAGCTCACCCCACCATCAGCCACAGGTTCATCACAGGTCATATCCCTGCTGTTGGGAATAAGTACAGTATGCCACCCTACTTCTCTATGGAAATACCAACAGAATGCAACATGCTGAAGAGGTGTCCCATGCAGGTGTGTCCCTAGCTGTAACCAGCAACCTGCCAGCATCCACACCAATGGACTGATAAGGAGAGAAACTATTGCCATTAACACCTTGCACACCTATCCTGTCACCCCAGGGGAATCCAGTGACTTGCAGCCTGGGACTGTAGGAGAGACAGAATGCATTGGCCTGCTACAGATGGCCTGCATCACTACCAAATGCCCTACAGTCCTCTGTCAAAAGCCTGTGCATCACCCATTCTGCCAATGTATGTTATCTCATGGACACCCAAATAACAACATAACACAGTCCACAGAACACAAATGCAAGGCCATGTTAACAAATCCCTGTAGCATGCCCACCATGTCCTACTGCAAGAACTGTAGACCAACCCCTAAATACTGCTGGGATGAAGGGATAACTATAGGGATACTTATCTCATACCACTCACATAATGTTAGGAAGAGGATAGAATAACAGAGGGGGGGTGCAGAAGCATAGACACCATAGAGTTTGTGAAGGCTGAAACTCTGATGTGTGCTCATACTGTCCTTGCCTGCAAAGCCTGTAATGGGTGGCTACAAACCTGCTCATAAACCACAATGTGAAGGGGAACTGACCAGATATATGAGCCCTGCCTCTGGGTAACCTGTGTGAATCTGCACAGCTTAGAGGTATGGCCACAACAGGATATGGCCATTCTGTCATGTCGATAGATGTACAAGCAGGGGATCCTCAGCCAACACAGTACCAAGTTGCTGGACCATTTACACAGACCCTTCAGCAAGAGTCTGCAGCTCTCCCTCCAGAATGGCATGAATATGCAAGAATATGTAGGCTGCAGACCGCAATACTGGAAATAACTTCATTCATCTTGTATTCCCCAGGAAATTACTGTGAACAAATAAGTATATCTGTCAGTAGCTGATGACATAATACATCACAGTATAAAACAGTACATATGTCTGAATATCTCTGCTAACATCAAAACCATGTAGCACAAGCAGCACAGATACAGCATCCCACTATCCTTTGCCCATTGTGACTCTATATTGTCAACCTATCTACAGATATTCTGCAGAAACAGGTTGCTAGCTGTAGGTGTAGAACACAAATGCCTGTATTGGAGTACAGCCTACCTGTAATGGATTCACACATTCAATACAGAAGGTCATACTGGGCATGCTCCCACACTTAAAATGAAGCCCATGTCTGACAACAACAGTGGACTATACATATCTCTCAGCCGCAGATGTCTGTGCACACATACCACATTGCACACCATTCATGCTTTGCACACACATGGGATAGGAATACACACATTTAGCCAAGGACAACACTCTTTAATAGGTCAAACATACACAAACAGAGATGTGGGGAAGAGAGAGACAAACAGTGACAAAGAGCTTCCCATCATGAGGCCTGTCCCACCCACCACACATCCAATTGGCCAGTATCACATGATGTGCAAATGTCTATCACTGTAGATATTTGCTTCTGGTAGCCATCAGCACTATAGTGTCTGTGGTGCTTGTGATAACTGTGTAACATGACAGTACAAGTCATTATTCATCTAGCAGTCATATACCCAGTCCTGTCAAATGTAAAGTTCGGTGTCACTCAGTGTTGTGTGTGTGTTTCCAGAGGAATGTTTATGGCCCATTCACATATACTGCACTCCCCATTGCCCTAGTTTAGCTAGCCTGCTGATGTCAGTCACCTTGAAATACCTCCTTAGACAAGATTCAGCCCTGTAAGCTCTGTGGCACGTGCAATAACTGCGTAATGCTATAGTGTGATGTAGGAGTTCTATCCCAGACATGGCAACTGTGAAACTATGTGCATGTGTGAATAGAGTAATTATTTTGAAGCCATTCACACTCACTACATGTCCCATAGCCCTACTGTAGCAAGCCTGCTGATGTCAGTCACCTTGAAATAACCCTTTGGCCACATATCAGCCTGATAAGCTCTGTGGCGCATGTGATAACTGCACAATACTGTACTGTAGCAAGCTAGTTAAGTAGAAGTTTTAGTCCTGACCCTGCCAACTGTGATAATGTGTGTGATTCCCTGAGAGAATGTTGGTGTGTCTTTCTTTACACCTGCTTTTGTGGACAGTCACATGTACTACACTTCCCGTATCCCCCCATTATCACTGTTGCTGATGTCACTCACCTTCAAAGATACCTTTGGACAGCTCTTCAACATGTAAGCTCCATGGTGTGTGCACTAACTGTGTAAAAATGTAATAGCAATACATAGTCAGGTAGGGGTCTGAAATTCAGTACTGGTAAGTATGTGTTTGTGTCTGTATTGTCAGTGCCCTGTTGGGGTGATTGTGTAACGACAGGGTCCATTGCAGTGTGGGTTCTACAACATCATTATATTAAGGAGCTACATGTCCCATTGTCAACTTTACAAAGCCAACATTTTCCAAACATTGTAGAGATTGTTGTTGACAATCCTCAGCCATAAATGTGTACAGCCATGTGCAATTACCATGTGACAGTATGGATTAGTACACAATATAGGCAACCATCATAATGCCCAGATACCACTGTCCACCCATGGATCATACACAAACATGCTTGGCTCTAAGTCTCCTACTCCGTTCCTTTCTTACTTTGTCTTAGTCTCTCTCCCTCTCACTCTCTCTCTGGTGGATGTGGAAAAGTACACCTGCCTTGCTTAGGCAACAGCTTGAGTTTTGTAAGTGATGCTCATGATCAGCTGATGGCCTGTGCATGAATTGCAGTCCCCTACTTGCTAATTGCATGTGGAACAGCTGTGGTATCATTCCTATAGCCAATTGCATGGAAACACACTCCTATAACTAAGCACTTCATGTGGGTGTTGACCCTTTTCCTTCACTGTGAGCAAGACTTCAAGTGGGTGTTTGACAAACAACATCACAGAGGGTAGTTGGATATACCTCTTACAACATACACTGTGGAGACAGGCCAGAAAACAGGACGGGGATGTTCCAGACATGGGGACATATGTAAGTATTGCTCTTCTACATTTGAAGTAATGTTGGTTTAACAGGGTTTGTGTGCATATGGCTGTTCTACATGATGTAATATCTGACATGACAGTGTTATGTGGTTGAGGAATCTCTGACCTGTAGGACTATCTGCAGATTGGCCAGAATTTGGAGTCTTACATGCGTTGTGTTACTCACACATTTCCTATCTTTAGAAATGCAGTAGCATAGTCCAATGATTGCAGTCAGTACATGGTGACATCCATGTGAGTTACTGAATTCATATCCCTCAGAAGACATATGTCATAAAAATCCCTGTTACACCAGTAAATGTATGAGTTTATCACAGCAACATGTCAATATTGGACCTGTGTTTGTGCCTTCAACCACAGGTCTGTCAACCTTTTTATATGCAATGCAGTAAGAGGAGCATATGTTCAGTACATTATTTACTGACATCATACCTGATAAGCCAGTGAGATATCAGACTGCTAGACATGTTATGTAAAGTAAGCCTTTTATTTGAGGACAAAACCTGGACATTCTGTTGTAGTGTGTACAGTAGTGATGTATGTGTACTTATGGTGATTGTTGAGAGAGTATGTATTGTGAATATGTACCTTGGCCTGTGTACAGACTGTGGTAGATGTCATTGTTCTTGGCCCTGTTCTATCTGAAGTTGCATGCTGCTCCAGTGTACGGTACCCTATAAGCGTACATGTTTGTAGGGCCAGACCGACACATGTCCCATACCACAGTCAGGCATTGGAATACACTGTGTATTGGCCCAGTATATGTAGGGTTAGTGTGTGAGTGGCACATAAGAGGATGGTGTTGTTCACACAGTCCATATACTGTAATATAAAATACGCTTACCATATGTGACTGTGGCTGGTTCAGATTGGTTGTGGGTATACACTTTCACACAGGGCTCTGTTACACCATGCTGTTACATGCCTGTAGAGCCTGCTATATTTGCAGGTATGTGCGTATTCCCCCATAAGAAACATAGGCCAGTGTTGTGGCAGTCTACCTGTAGTTTGCACAGTGCTTTGTGACATGCCTAGCAACTCAGTGTATTTACCCAGTGTGATGTTATGTCCAGATATTTGTCAGATGTACTGTTGCCGGGTCACCATAACTCTTGTGCATTTCTGACAAAGCAGTGGGATGCTGTACAGATGTATGTCACAAACTAGTGGGTATTATGTGGGCTTGTGACCTCTTCTCCTCCTGTTATTATGTGTCAGGACAGACAGGAGTGTGTGAATGCATAAACTGTGTGAACTTATCTATTCCAGTATTTTTGTGACATCCCCATTTACATGGCTGTAAACATCTACTTTCTCAGGCTTGGTCCACACGTCTTGCACTAAGGAGCTCTGTCTATACCTCTGGACTGACCAGAGTGTGTCAGGCTGTCCACATTTATTGATCATATCTCTGCTGTTTTCCACAGGATCATTACTGTGATTTATGTGGTACTGCACTATGATTATCTTATGATGTCTGTTAATAACTGATGGTGTACATGTCAGTATCAGATGCGACTTCCCACAAAACATTTCTGTTAACATTACCGCTGTTATTGTAGCAACATTCCACATTTATACCTGCAATACTTGCATGACATCCCCTTGCACAAAGAAGTTGTCAGTATTGGTGCTGAGGTATGACTCCACTACATGTTACAGACATATGTTTTATATATATATATATATATATATATATATATATATATATATATAGATATTTATAGATATTTATATATGTTTACATATATATATATATATATATATATATATATATATATATATATATATATTTACATATAATATATACATATGCATAAATATATATTTATATATATCTATATATATATATATATATATATATATACAAATATACATACACACACATATATATATATATATATTTAGACATTTATATATGTTTATATATATATATATATATATATATATATATATATATATATGCATATATATATATATATATATATATATATATATATATATATATATATATATATATATATATAGTACTTGCGTATTATATATATATATATATATATATATATATATATATATATATCTAAAGCAATATACAGATGCATATAAATACATATATAAATATAAATAGAGATGTGTATGTACATGTATACATATATCTACATATGTGTATAGATATATATATATATATATATATATATATATATATATATATATATATATCTCCTTATGTGTAAACATGAGTGTTGTATTTACCTTCCCAGATGTATCCCACCATATTTATCTGATATGTGTTTATATAGATATAACATACTGATTTAACATTTTCACTAACAAGCAGAATGCAATTGTATAAGTCAAAGCAGTTGTTCACTACTATTCAGTATGTTTACTGACAGGCATATTAGAAAAAAACAACAAACATCTTCATAACTGTGATGTCATAGTGGTTAACTGCTTTGATTGTGGTGTACAGGGTCTTGTGTTTAAGATGTGCAAGGGCTGCATGTTTTGTTGCTAGGCAGAACAAGGACTGTTGGATACAGAGTGGTTAAGATAGTTTTGAGCAGCTTTAAGGATGTTTGCGTGGGTTTGCATGATGGTAAGCGGTGCAAACGTATGGTTAAACGTAAAGGTGCTTACACCTTGTAGGCTTTGCTTACCAGTGCGAAAATCTGCTTAGCACTTATATTGCAGCAGTGCTGAAACCTGTTATGCATGGCGCAGTCCAGGTAACCAGTAATCACATTCCAGTCTGATAAAATAGCAGGGTAATTACATCTTTAATAAGTGTATTTAATTCCATCTACATAGCATGCATCTATGTGCTGTCATTACAGTAGCAAGGGGTGTGAGTCTACTGTCTGGGTCACCTGAGTATATATGGCTTGTACAACACTCTTTTCCATTTGAATGTGTTTCATACATGGGTAGTGTCCCAGGTTATATGCAGTCACACTGGCATGTAGTGCATCATTACATTACTACTGTTAACAGTGCTTTCCCAAGTAAGAGTGGATTGCAGATTGTAGTACTGGAACCAAACATCTCTGCATGCAAGGATGGATTCTGAGTCCTGACTATCGTGTTCTTGGTGTTTGAGCTGTTTGTCATTAAGTATTTGCTACTGGATATTGATCTGTCATGTGTATATAAACTGTAAACTACTGTGTGTATAGGACATGTCATTGAGGGCTGCTGTCATGTAGTAAAAGCATACTTATCATTGTCAGACTTCTATCTGTCAAAATATTCATCCTAATGCATAACCAGTTGGCTAGCTGATATCTGTCTGTCCTCTGTACAGATGTGCCGATATCAGGTATCCATCTTGGCTGCTTACAGGCAATCTATGCTTTACTGACACTGACATGTCTGCCCAGCTGTGTTATTAATGCCACAGCTAGGAAACCCCACCCTGTATGCACCATATGCCATGGATGCCTCAGCTACACTACCACAGTCAACAGAACATGTTTGGGTACAGGTCTCCAAGACAGACACTGACAATGTTATGTAATATATGTTGCATATATGTAAATTGGAGCACCTCACTGGCCCTCTGCAGGAGGCAACTAGATGATTGTATGTTGCATTTAACTCTCACCCTGAGGATCACTCCAGTGGCATCAGTTGATAGATGGTCTGCTGACAAATGGTGGCATGATACCACTGTAACCACATCCCCTACTCTTCTCATTTCTCCATGGACAACATCCTGGTACACACCTAGAAACACCTGCACCTATGGACCCCAGTACTGACAAATGTGTCAGTGTGCATTACTGAGAATAACAGTGTCTGTGTGTTTGTAAACCTGTAGTTGATAATACCCTGTGGGCCTTCTCACCTACTACACCCCCCATTGCCATAGTTTGATATGGCTGTGACTGTAATGAACATTACATGTACCTTCTTACACTCTTCACCCTATGACCTACCTAGAGCTTACGGTACCAGCACAACACTGTTGTACAAATTGGTAGATAGGCATGGGATACCCTCTGAGTCCTAGCAAGTGTGTGTATGTACAAGTGTGTATATCTGTAGGATACAGCATTATGAGGCCACATTCTCCTAATGCAATATGTCTTGCCATACAGTATAAGGGATAGTGATGTTGTTGACTGTAGGAGAGCCATGACAAACCATCAACCTACTATCCCTGTGGCATGTGCAATAGATGCATATGCCTGTAGTAGCACTCTTGAGATAGACAAGGAGTTGTATTGCATTCCTGGCCAATGTGTGATTGTGGGTATGTTAGAGTATTATCGTGGGTTTCAGTGAGTAGAATATCCAATGTGGGGTGTAGGTGCTGGGTATACTGTCTTTACACCATGGTATCCCCAGTACATGTAACATTGTCCACTGTATGGGGACCAGTGTCATCATCATCCATACAGCTAACGGATTACAATATCCAACCCATGATGATTGTGCTGTGTGCAACTTATCTGTAACAGGATCGACTCACTGACAAGCTAGTTAGCACTGATAAACCCAGATCTCTCAGATGTGTCTATGACTGTTATGTGTTTGTCAATGTGTATATGACAGAATGTCACACTATGTATCATTCATAAACAACCAGTACATCCCCCATTACCATACTGTACATGGCCTGGTGATGTTCTTCACTTAACAAGTAACCTGGGACACACCTCATACTAAAAGCTGTGTGGTGTGTGCAATTAAGGCCACACACATTAGTATCAATAAGTACCTAGGTAGGGGTTCTACTCTCAGTGTTGCCAAATAAGAGTGTGTGTATATGTGAAGGGATCTACTTTATTTTGTGGAAAATACATGTCCCAGGAGGTCATCTGTCCAAAAACTGACTGGAAAATGCTAACATTTCAAAGGTATCATCCTGTGGAAATTCATTTCATCAAAACTAGTAGTAGATATGTAAATGCCCTCTTCCCCACTGTATAGTTGTACAGCGATACTGGAGTTGGTATATATAGCCAGGTGTGGATCTTGTGGACACAGACACCATCATTGTGGTTATTGTTGTGTGTATCCCCCCGCTTAGTCAGCTGTAATACTGTACAGTTTATGTTAACAGGTTAAGTAGCTGTCAATCACACTATCTGCAGTTCTACACCACCCCACACCATCCAAAGGGTAGGGCTGTGCTACCCACACCAGCACACCTATGTTTACCAAGTTGAGGATTGCACTACATCAGGGAAGGGGACATATACCCTGCCAGCACCATCATCAATGACATTAAACTAGCAGACTGATTATTTCTCAATGTGATGTTGCGCATATTTTGTCTTGGTGGAATTACATAGGCTAAAATGGGTTCCCTGCAAAAGTACATACATACATGTGTACAGTATTTTTTGTGTATTGTATCAACCCCAAAGCCACTGTGTGTGTGTGTTATACACAAACCTGTGGTGTGTACCACCCAGTACACTTACCATTGTTCATTGTAGAAGGGCTGCTGACATCAACCACCATGCATTCACCTGTATACACTCATCAGACCTATCAGGCATGTGGGACATGCAGTAACTGTTATACAGACCTGTAACTTGTGTTCAGCTGTACCCAGGATATGGCACAGTCAAGGTGTCACCACAGTGCCATGCCCCTTGTAGGAAACAACAGCAGACCAACATCCTGCTGACACATAGACACCTACAACACAAACGGAATACATTATGGATACCACAATCAGTCAGTGTTAATAACAGCTGTAATGCATCATGGCTGGACAGCTACACATCCTGACATGTAAGCATTAAACTTTAGTGCTGAAAACATGTTACACAGCATTATATTGTTACACATTCGTACATTCACCCTGTGCATCAGAACCATATTAGCCTGTCCCTGCATCGATGTTATGGATGACAGGGATGTGGCACAGGTAACACCATATGCACAGGGTGTGTTGTGGGTTTGCCAAAGACCTAGGCTGAGCCGTTTGGTTGACATCATGTGTGTGTGTGTGTTAGGGGGTTTCTTTATTAATTGGGCTGTGCAGATGTGGTGTTTGTAGGTATGGGGTTCCCCTAGTTGTGTTGGGGATGTGTGTGTGTGTGTGTGTGTGTGTGTGTGTGTGTGTGTGTGTGTGTGTGTGTGCATGCACACAGTTCTGCCATGTTGCTGCCCTATACAGGGGTTTGCTGGACAGCTGCAGAAAACACCTGGCAGGGTGTGCAGTTCACCATCTCCAGCCACAGACATGAGAACTGTGCCTGCCAGGGGTTCCATGGGCACTAGCAGGTACAAGACCAGATATGTTACTCTCCCCTGATGATGACATATGTCCGCTGGATCCGACTCCCTCTTGGGACCAGCCAGGGCCAAGTGCACAATAGCCTGCTATGTTGAGGTGTGGACAGTGTGCCCCCCTGCAGTGCTGGTGCTGGTACTACCACTATGGGAGTGGCTCTGATTTGTTGCACGTCCACGTCGACCTCCAACTTTTGGTGTTGCCGACCTATGTCCATGTGGCTGTCACACTACTCCCACCATATGCTCAAGCACAGACATTGCACAGTCAAGGATTCTCACCATCTCACCCAACCGTCTATCCAGGACCTCTGCAAAATAATGGCGGGTACCTGCAAGATCACAGATGTTGTCAATAACAGGAGAAGGAGTAGCCCTCTTGAGCCTCAGACTCTCTCTGGTATAATGTTCCATATGTGCCTGTGCCTCCATGATGGCCTGAAACATGTTTCTGTAGACACCAGCTGTGGCACTTCTGCCAGGGGCATGATGACCAGCAGCCTTCCTACGAGCACCCCTGTACATCTGCCTGTGTGGTACTTCACCAGGCATCTGGCTATGGCTGCTGTGACCAGACACACTTGCCATAGTCACCACACTGTCCTGTCCCATGCCTACACCTGCCAACTGTCCCTCATCTATGTCCACTGGTGATGGGGTATATATAGGCAATGTGGCTGTGTGTGGGGATGGGGTGGATAACAGTGGAATGTCAACCGATCGCACAGCTTCAGCCCCTGACAATGCTGCCTGTGCCTCACCATACCTATCATCATTGTCATAGCCTGTATGGACACTCACATCAGTTTGCCTGCAGGGGGGACCCTGACCCACCTCAGCACTTGTGAGGGGAAAACAAGAAACACACTTTAATACCTGTACATCATTGCTTAACTGTATACACACTCAGATGCATGCACACACACACACACACACACACACACACACACACACACACACACACACACACACACACACACACACACACGCATTTACAGGTGAGGTTGCACAAAGATATTACATACAGACATCTCTTTACCCAACTGTCAAAATGCATGACATATGGCACTCAGCATGCACTGCAGCTATAGTCAATCCACATTACCAACATTATACATCTCTGTGATGCATGAGTTGTGTTAGTAGGTTATGCCCCTTCACCTGGAACACACTGCACCCATGTACACAGTATTGCTGTGCACCTGTTCAGCACCATGGCATGTACTGTGCATAGTGTGCATCATACCTCACAGGTGTACACGCCATTGCTGAATATGCATATGTGTGTCAGTTATGTTTGCTCTGCTGCTCACAGCCCCTATGTGTTTGTTCGATGCATACCTGGAATGATATGAGGACAGATGTCAATAGTGAATGCCTGATGTCTAATTTACAGACCTCATCATCAGCGGTGCATGTATGAGCAATAAAGTACAATTACACTGATGACCTTTAAAGCTGTGTCTATGAGGAGTATACACACCCTTTTGACATGGCACCCTCTTCCCTGATATTCCATGGGGCCACAATACTGCATATGTTAACACTACACAAACCTTATATATGACATATGACCTGGGCAATCAAAGGCAGTATCAAACAAATGTGTTAGTTGTGCAGATGCTGAACCTCCAGAAAAGGCAGCAAACAAGCTGGAAACAACCACAGGGAGTATGCCAAGATCACTATAAGGCACAAAACACCACTGGAAACAGCACAAGTCCAAGAACAAACTGCACAGAGAAAATTTATTTAACGTCTCACAACAAACACGTTTTCGTTGCCCATGCAACTTCCTCAGAATACAATTCAAACAGACATACCCTGATGTTATATATACAACAATTAATGAGTTAATATGATAATTAATTGCCTATTAAATCTTAAAGAAATAGATGAAAATTCATAAACTACTAAGACATAGATAATTTAAACATAAAATATTCTATTAATCTTAAATAAAATTAATAAAATGTATATACTTGATGTTACCCTAAATTTGTTTAAAACAGTTTAAAACACAAATAGATATTATTCCATTGTGTTTCATCATAAAATATAAAAACACATAAAAATATTTTGAACATAAATTATATATATAATATATAATGTATATTTGGTTCAATCACAATATTATATACACAATGTTAGTGAGATGTTTTAAATACACCAATACTTTTTGAACTTCCTTGTATTCAATTACAACAATTCTGCTCTAAGCTTCAAATAAGGCATAATGGAAATAAGGTCATTAAGACCCGGAGCCTTGTTTGAGGCTAACAGTATCTGCCAGCATGTCTCCCTGTGTGATAACCTGGCTTCCCAATGTCCTCCCCTAGAATTTTTTGGTATTGATTCCAACACATAAAACATAAAAAAGGCAGATTGGCACACCAATGTGTGCTTATAAAGTGCATTGGTACTGCTTTGCTTCTGAATCTCATAATGGTGTTCATATATACGTCTCTTGAGCTGTCTTTCGGTCTTGCCTACATAAAATGCTTGGCAAGACCTGCAGACAGCCAAGTAGACTAAACCTGCAGAGTTACAATTATGGTATTTCTGTGAATAGATCTTCCTATTCCTACTTTCCAAATATAAATGTTCCTGATTAATAACATGTTTGTGCAGATGCTGACTGAGATGCATACAATATGTGGGTGCATAAGTGTGCACATCCTTAACATGATGGTTTGTTGCATCAACTATTAAGTGTACTACAGCAGTCACTATTCCTAGAAGGGGTATGCTAGCATGGCCCAACTGCACTTGCCAGTATCTGGTCACTCTGCCCTACAAATGTTCCCCAACTCTGCCAGATTGCAAGGTCAACTCATGTGCACAGCGCTTGGAGGTCACACAGTACCTTCACTATTGCTGTGGAGTCAGGGTTATGTCTGCCACAATTCATGACCTTGCTGTGTGCAGATACAGCCATTCTTACTGAGATGTCTGCCTCAGTTCACTGTTGTGTTTCAGGATGACACCCCTCCCCACCCTCATCCTTTTTGCAGATGCTTGACAATTATGGGCCACACAAGTGTCATTTTGCAGTCTCCCAAATTCAGAACACCATGTGTAGCAGCCTAGTCCCTGCTAATGAATGGCAAACATACAGGTGTATACTAGTACCAGCAAGATACAGGTGGGGATGGTGGGCCTGAGGTGGAGTGAGGTGTTGCTTTTGCAGCACATGTATCTTAATTGATACTGTTTGTAGGTTTCGAACTTGGTCTTGGTACACCATTACACATTGCAACATGTGCCTTTGGGGGACATTTGATGTTATGCATATGCTACCTGTAGAGAGCCCTGGCTGATGCTTTTTGTGGAACAACTTTCCCATCTGATTACCCTAACCCATAGGCCACACTTATGCAGTGTCCAGGAAATTGTCAACACAAGTACTGCACAGCCAGTACTTGCTGGACATTTCTGCAACTCCCTCAGTGTTGCGGCATGTTTCTAAGCAGCTTCCATGACCAGTTTGCAACATGTGTCATCATCAGTCTTGGATGGCCATCTGTTTATCTTCTACATTAATGTTGTCCCATACTTCCTCGTCACATACATGACTGCCTGCACTGTTTGCCATGGTATATGCAATGGTGAGATAAGGCTACATCTCCCAGTCCTGAATGCTACCTGTTGGATATCAGATCCATTCCATGGCTTGTAAGATGTGTGCAAGCCATGACTGCCTCTGTTGCAGGTGAGTGGGCAAATGTGATGGACATACATTTTGGACAGCAGACCATTTCTTGGTGTGACATTGAGGACCTGTATTTGATGGTAGGTGCATACTCATGAAGAATGAATGCTGTCAGTACCTCAAAAGCTGCTTCCACAATTTGTTATTTGGAGTGTGTGCACACATATGCTTCCAGTGTTTGTTAAGGTATGTATTCCCCATATTTGCTGCCCTAACATAGGATTCCATATTACACATGCATTGCTCATGTTAGGATCACATTGCAGGTTGTAAGGGATGTGGAATGTGGTATTGTGGATATGCCGTTGTGTAGCTCTGTAACAGTTGCCATTGTAATAGTCATATATACACTGTTGTAGCTCCGTATAAGGGTGATGTTTCAGGCATGTTCCTACTGTAGGCCATTTGTCCCACCATTATGTTCATCTCTTTGCACACATCTTGCAATGACAGGTTGTTAGTTATATTGCAGGACTCTTACATACCCTTCAGATATGCCACCATGGTGACCACTGTGATGCAGTGCAGTTAACAGCAACAATGAGTGAACATATACAGCATGCATTTTGGGTAGGTGTGTTAAATGTGTGCATGGCAAATACCATGCCCATTACATGGCTGGTGTATTGGCAAACCTGAACAATAAACACCATACTCACCAGCTACAGGGTGCTGTCAAGTGGTATACCAGAGGGGCCTACATAGTTGCATGTGAAATGTGATGTCAGTAGACACACCCATGGCATTGGTACAGGGTGAGAGCAGCATTTCAGTACATCAACAGTACAAATCCACAATACTACATATTATACACATCTGTTCATTACTACACTGCAGCAACAGACTATATATATTTTATCTCACATATGCATGATGAAACTTTACAGATGCAGATGGATAAGCAACAGTGGTCTACTGATGTGTCCTGTGGCCTTACCTGCATGCTCCTCTTCCATTGTGTGGGTAGCTATCAGCTGGGCCTTGGCTTTGCAGGCGGGCATGTGCCCCGAGGCTAGTGAGGATCTCCTCAGCATGTGTCAGAGGGGATGGATGGCATGACCCCCCCCCCCCGTGGCTACCTGGTCCCTCCTAATTGCAGCAGCATGCTGACGGGCATGGCTGATGAGGTCAGTGGAGCGATGGCAGACCTGCTCATAAGTGCGGTTATGCAGGCCGACATCGTTTACCCTGTGGACAAGCTCATTCCACAGGGCAGTCCTCCCCTGCAGATCATGGGCTGTACAGCCAAAGAAAGTTTGGTGGTGCTGCACCAGGTAGTTGATTATCACATCATTTTCCTGGGGGGTAATAAACTGGAAGCTGCTCTCTAGACATGGTACCTGAAAGAAATAAAGTGGAAAAGAGTTCTGAGGACCTCATACTGCAAGGATATAATAGTTGTTAATTGATATCTCTGTCCACCCACCATATCTGCAATAATAATCTGAACACACAACTCAATGGGTATGTTCAGAACAAACCTACTGTTGGGACATATATCGTATTGTACGACAAATATTGCAATGTGTTTCTAATCATGTTCCATGTTGAAACTATATCATTGGTGGCCTGTTGCTAACAATGTCACGTGCATGCCATTGTAAGGGCCACTATGATTCCATATATGCATGTGTTCTGTTTGCTATGTGGCTGCTCCAAATCTGGTGTTTTGTGTTAATGGGGATATCTGTGCATGCTGTTAGAAGTAATCCTGGATTGCGTGGACTATTACTGCCCACATATGTTATATAACTGCAACACAATAGCATGTTTGGGAAGACTGTTACCAGCAGAACCACCTCTCCCACCTCATCTGGCCATGTTACCAGGCCACAGTACATTTGGGTCCCACCCCAGGACCTCATCATCTGCTGGTCCTGCACTACCTTCAGGTGGAGCCACCTCAGGGGATGATGTTTGTTCCCCTCCAGGAGCACACAAAGACAGGATCCTGTCACCTGAAGTCAGGTCCAGGGTCTGGTGCATAGGGAGATCCACAGAGAATTGGAGGATCTGCTACACCACATTGAGGCCCTCGGTACACAATTACAGGGTCCGCATGCTCTTGCTGCTCAGCCCCCAACTCAGCCACCTTCAGGGCCATGAAGGTGCAGTTGTGACTGCCCATGGGTGGGGACCTTGGTCCCACTGTTTCCAATTGGGGGCTCATGGGCCTCTACTTTCCAAACTCCACTCCTCATCCAAGGTGCTTACCCACCACTTGTCCGATACCACCCCTGTATGCTGTCTTGTCTGTCTTCCAATCCAAACTACCTCTCCAAATATACCTACTATCCTTCCCCAACATACCATTCTCAACTTCACAAACAAGGGCAACGTGTTCCCAACATGGATTTCACCCCAGACATAATTGTCCATTTCGCACCCGCTTCTTCTTCTTCTTTCGGCTTTTTCCCGGTTAGGGGTCGCCACAGCGGATCACCTTGTCCACACATTGAATGGCAGTGGAGTTTTACGGTGTCGAGTTGCCAGTCCGGCGCCCAACTTTCCACAGAAGGCACACTCACATGCACACCTAGGGCCAGTTTAGAGTGTCCAATCCACCTGCTGCATGTCTTTGGGATGTGGGAGGAAACCGGAGCACCCGGAGGAAATCCACGCGACCACAGGGAGGACATGCAGACTCCGCACAGAAGGCACCCCAGCCGAGGATTGAACAGGAGAACCTCTTGCTGTGAGGCGGCAATGCTAACCACTGCACCACCGTGGCCACCCTCCATTTTGCACCCGCTTACAACTGTATACTTATGTGTGTATAGATATGTGTGATGTTTTCTCAAACATATCATGAAGCAGTCATTCAACAGTAGGGGAAATGTATTTATATATATATATCTGTATATATATATGTGTATATATATATATATATATATATATATATATATATATATATATATATGTGTGTGTGTGTGTGCATGTGTGTGTGTGTGTGTGTGTGTGTGTGTGTGTGTGCGTGTGTGTGTGTGCTTGTATATATGTAGACATACACTTTTTTTTTTATATATTTATATATATATATATATATATATATATATATATATATATATATAAAACCAAAATCCACGACCAGAGAAGCAAGACAGCAGCAAAATAATGTATAAAAATGTCCTTTATTTGAAGCAATCCACAAACAAAAGTAACACAAGCGCTTTCACTCAGACAATTCTGAGCTTTCTCAAGTAATGCCACTCCATTTAGCAATACGCCTTATATATTGTGTCCATCATAACATTAATTGATAATGCCTGTTGTTAATTTGAACATTTAAAGGAACCTTTTAAAATGCTTTAATATAAGTATAAACATGTTAAAAACTGATTTGCATCTAAATATGCTTCCTAAGCTGGAAATTCAACAAATAATAAATTTGATAAGTTATGTTGGAAGCAATATATTATCCTATTATAAGTATAAAATTATTAATAAAAATAAATATTCTTAAAATGTCAATACACCTAAATTGCCTGGGAAATATACATATTTATGAATATTAAAACCTTTTCTCCAAAAATCATTTCATTGGGTTCTGCAAATAGGCATGTTATTATTAAAAAAATCAGTGTTCATTTATTAATCAAAAAACTGGCAAAATATAAGCTAGAAAGGGAAAAAAATGGTTATTAAAATAGTTATTAAAATAATTAATACATATGACTCCATTAAAATGAATAAATAAATAAATACATACGTAAATAGCTAAGTTAGTGAATAAATAAGTGAGTATCTATAAATCCAATGAGGACATCAGAAAAGAGATGGTCTGCTAATGGTGTATGCAATAGCTGTAGTTACAGCCTTGCCCTTCTTAACTTAAGCACTGATTTGATGCTGATGGTCCCGTTAAGCCCAGGTGGTTTACCTGCATCCAACCTTAACTGCCATAGTATCTCACGGTATTCAAGGGTGGATTCCCAGTCGCCACCCCTAGCGTCTGGCTCAACCTGTTCTAATACTAAGAATTTAATGTTGGACCCTGAACAGAGAAGCAAGTGCTTGAAGAAGGCATTTGTTTCTTTCTTCCTAGCCATATCATAAAAATGTTCATAGATCCGTTTTCTAAGTTCCCTTTCGGTCTTCCCCACATAAAAGCTTTGGCATGTGGTACAAAGACCCAGGTATACCACCTCTTTAGTAGCACAAGTGTAAAAACCTGCTGGATGTACCCTGAATCTCCTAGATGGGATATACATGGATTCTTCATTCAATATGGCTTGGCATTGACTGAAAGCATCACATTTATATGTGCCTATTCTTGGTTGCTTTGCCTTCCTCTTGTTATCATGCTTCCTTTCGAAAATCTCTTTAAAATTTCCACCCCTTTTTCTAACAAAACTAGGTCTAGGAGGTAAAAAATCTTTCAGTTCTTCAAAAAGTGCGAAGACCGGCCAATGGTTTATTATAGTTTCTTCCATTTCCTTAGAATTAGAGGAATAAGTATATGTAAAACTATTCGTGGGATAGTCAAATATGTTAGAAGCAGGTTTTATCACTGCTTCTGATCCTTTCCCTAATATGGGTGTGTATGAAGAATTTCTTAGGGAACCTACCTTGTCAGCTAAGCTTCTAAATAATTCCAAGGGGTATCCTCTTTCCAAAAATAATGCCTGTAAAGTTTCTACCTCAAGTTCAAAGTCTTCCTGGGTGCTACAAATTCTACATGCTCTAATGAGTTGTCCTTTAATGATTCCTTTTTTTGATACAGAGGATGTGCACTCTCGTAGTGTAAAAAAGAATTTGAAAAGGTAGGTTTACGGTGTAATTTGGAATGGAAAGTGTTCTGGGTATAATCCTTATACAAGGTAATATCCAAGTAATGTAGTTCATGTGAGCTAACAGTATGCGTAAATTGTAGGAAACTAGTAGTAGAGTTGATATATCTAAAAAACTGTTTTAACTCATCTTCTGAACCTCCCCAGAGGATACAGATATCATCCAAATATCGTCTGTAAAAGAGGATATGCTGTTTCCAAGGTGGTATCAGGACAAATGCATGCTCCCATTTATGTAGTACCACGTTAGCGTAGAATGAGGCACATGATGCCCCCATGGCTACCCCCTTTCATTGCCGAAACAATTCACCATTAAAGAAAATGAAATTATTCAACAAAACAATTTCCATCAGCTCAGTTAATAGATTTGAGAACTTGTTAGTAAGACTAGTTTCTTTGCTAAGAAACTCACTAAACCATTCTAACCCTTCCTTGTGGGGGATGCTAGAGAAAAGGTCCTTAATATCTATAGTTGTCATTAATAGGTCTGGTGAAAAACAAGAAATAGGAATGTCACGTAGAAAGTGCCAAGAATCTTTACAAACATGGCTAAGCAGGGGCATAAATTCCTTTGTTAAAAAATCAATAAATATATATATATATATATATCTGTAGACAGAAACAAATAAAGCAGAAGAGTGTCACATGTGGACACAGCCTAATATTAGGGGGGTATATATATAGGGACAGATTGCAGGTAAATCAAATACAAACCTTTGAAGTTTGTGCATGACACATTCCACATTAACATGACTGCCCTGAAGGTGGTGGGGTCTGAAACTCATGTGTCTATCATGACTTCATTACTTCCACCTTCAGCTATTTGCCACACTAATATACATGTCTTGAGGTACACACACTATGATGGCTTACATCTTGTCATTCAGTGCTGATCTGCACAGTTGATAAGTATGGCCCACTGGGCCAGATGCTATGTCCATAGCAGTTGTTCATCAGGACATTGTTACAACAACAAGTCTTGATGGCACATATAAATTTTTCCACATCATCTATCCCATTATTACAGACCAAGTACTACATTCAATTACATGCATATATGTTTCACACACCTGTTGTAGTATTGTCCTCTTTCCTATGTACATTTTACGTGTCACTTGTTTTATTTAATTTTGTTTTGGTTTGGTTGGTAGTATTTTTCTGTCTCTCTCTCTCTCTCTCTCTCTATCTCTCTCCACTAGAGCGATTGAGCTGCTTTGAACAGATTGCAGCATGGATTTTGTAGGTGATGCTCATGATCAGGTGATGGCCTCTGCACCAGTCAGTGTTTACCACTTGCTAATTTCATGCAGTCAGCTGTGTAATACTTCTAATTACCACTGTAATGGCAACCCACTACTATAAATTACTACATCATGTGGGCATTGTCCCTTTACCTTTCCTATATGGAAGATATCCTTCCTCTGTGTGGGCAGCAGTCTTGCAGACAGCAGGTAGCAATACCTCTTACAACAGGACTTGCAGACACAGGCCAACTACATATTTGTATAAGGTTCCAGACCTATGGACAGTGTGAGTATTACTGTTATATGCATTGAATACCGGTAGTTTTACAGGGTTTATGTGTACATGCTAATTTTGCATGGAATGCAGTCTGTCTGCATAGCTCTCAACTGTGGGCCTATCCACATGATGGCCAGAGGATTGGCTGTTATGTTTTGTCTGTTCATCACACAGGTCTTGTCTCTGATATATCAGTGTCATTCTCTCTGTCAACTGCTATCAGTACATGGCACCATCCATTTGTGATTTCTGACTTCATATTCCTGAGTAAGGGCATATTGCAATCAATCCTGTAACACCAGCAACGTTCACAGTGTATAACAGCAATATAGCAAATTTGGCCCTGTGCTCCAGCCTCTGTCCTCCAACTATATACCTGGCTTTGTCCAGATGTCATGCAGTAAGAGGTTAAGTAGTGGCCTATCATTATTTTGTGCTGGCATTCCTGCTATAATTCCAGTGATATTGTGGACTCCCACAAAAATTGTGGGGTAGGGCCCAAATATATATGAGGGCTACAGCTGGTCAAAACATGTGTGACCTTGTACAGTCCAGAGGTCAGTGTATATAAAACACTGTTATATGCCCTTGTAGGACATTTTATGAGGGAGGGGTATGAATCATTTTTAACCTAGGCTGTTACAACATGTGAGGGATATTAGTAGTAAGACGCATGAAGGTATATGGCTGTACATGTTCATACATTTCACCATGGGAACAGTAGTGGGCTAGAGCTTACTGTCTTATAGACAGTTCTGTTTGTCAGTGCGACAGTGATGTTTTGAGTTAGGCGTTATGTAACAGATACATTTTCATTGTGACAACATAATTCTTTTCCCCCTAGGGGTTGAGTACAAGTATAATTGGAGGCTGCTGAACTACATCTGTAATTAATAAGTGTTGATTGGTTCTTATCTTCAAGGCAAGTGTTTTTTTTTACTGTTGTACTACTTGAAGGCCTTAGCCTGGACAGCAACATATGTTATGTTTTCAGATTACTGTAGCAAATGTTTTGTTTGAGCGTTGCATTACTCAGTCATAATATATTTCAGACACCTAACTGCTATATGAAATGGCATATACTACTGAAATATTACACAAATAAGCATTTCTATGTATGCAAGATTGTGTGTGGTGTCATATCCTTTGACTTGTCTGTGGGTATATGTTTCATGAAATAATTATCTTTTGTATGAAAGAATCAAACATTGGCCATTTTTAAAGGTGGCAACTGTAGGAATACTAGCTGTTCAATATGCTGTGCACCTTCTAAATATACTCTTCTTATACATACCTATAAGTAGTAATATTGTGTGTGTGTGTGTGTGTGTGTGTGTGTGTGTGTGTGTGTGTGTGTGTGTGTGTGTGTGTCTATGTATCATTGGAATGTATACTGCTTCCACAATGTACATTCCCTATGGTAGACAGACTGTTCTGCATGATGTTATTGATATCATCCTGACATTGTACAGCTGAGATGGATTACTGTTAATTTGTTGTGGCTATGTTGTGTAGGGTCCTGGGTATGAGACTTGCAAGTGTTGGTTATTGTGTTGCAAGGCATATCTGTTCAGCTGTGGAGGAGGGGATGATATCAATAATTACAAGAGGTACTTATTTTGGGCCCCTTCACCCCCATTAACAGTGCCTTTGGTCATATGTTTTGCAGTGAGAGTTTCAGAGTGTGGATCCAATGTGCAAACAACAGACATTGGTTTCACTGTTTGTGAAACATGTGCACATTTGACAGCTACATACTGCAATTTATTTATTTATTTTTATTTTACATTTGTTGACCAGGAAAGTCCGTCTGGATATATGTCCATTTTCAGCGGAGGCCCAGGCAGAAAAGTTCCAAGAGATTAAAATCATAACAGAGTGATTACATACAGAACAAAACCATTTTTCAAATTTACATTAGTAACGCCAGAAAAAAAGTTAATGGAAGATTTATACTTAACATAGCTATAAAAACTTTTGTAAAAAGAACTACATTCCCAAAACATTTTTTTTTCTCATTGGTTCATGGGAAGTGAGTTTCTTCAGTAGATTCATAGGAAGTAAGAAACAAAGGCTACATAGGCAGCAGAGGTGGAACTGGAAACAGTGAATACTGTTAGTCTGGATTCAAGCAAGGGTATAGCCATAAGAAGTTAGGAGGATTCTTATGTGCTTTTTAAACAGTGGTGTAGATGAAATGGATGTTAGTTCAGTAGGAAGCTTGTTCCATATATTACCAATAGTGTTAGTGAACAAGCACTCCCCAGACTTATTATTGGAAATTAGGGTAGATAATAATACCCTATTGGCAGATCATAGGATAGTAAGGTTTTTGTAAGGGCTAACTAGGTTACAGAGTATGGGAGTATTTTATGGATGATGTGGAATATTATGAGTGATGGTAAGTTGTTGCAAAAGACTCTGATTTTGTAATTCTAGCCAACCTAATAGTTTAAGATTTTTGCAGTGATGGGTTCTTAATGAAGAACCAGTAGCAAATTTGGCTATGTTATTATAGGATGTTACTAATTTATGGATATTGCTTTTGGGGAGGTTTGAGTAAATTGGGGAAGCATAGACAAGGGTTGAGAGTAGGTGAGTTTGGGCGATAGGGGATTTAGTTGAGGCTGTGAGAAAGGGTTTAAATCTATAAAGGGAACCTAGTTTTCTATTAACTTGATTTAACAGTTAGGTTAATATGTATTTCAAAGGTAAGATTATGATCAATCGTAACCCCTAGAAGTTTGGTTGTCATATCAGGAGCTATTGTAGTACCATTGTTGGATGTGACTGTAAAGTTAATAGAGGACGACTTAAGGGTGGGAGTAAATAATAATTGTTTTGTTTTTTGGGGTTTAAGGAGGAGACAGCATTGCTGAAACCATTTTTCAACTAAGTTGAATACTGTTTGGGTCTTAATTTGGAGCTCTGCAGGTGAGGAAGCACTGCATATTAATGTTGAGTCGTCAGCATATTGTATACAAGTGGCTTGTGGAATGGAGATTTTCAGATCGTTAATGAAAATGGTAAATAGGAGAGGTCCCAGAATGGAGCCCTGTGGGACACCGAGGGAAATAGGGAGCTGAGGGTATAGTTTATTATTCCAAAGAACTGCTTGCTGTCTATTCTCTAAATAGGACTTAAACCACTTGACAGCTTGGGTGTCAAATGAGAGAGACTTAAATGTTGCTAACAGTAGTTTATGATTAACCATGTCAAATGTCTTTGAGAGGTCAATAAAGAGGGCTGAGGACAGTATGTTATTGTTACGGTTTTTATTAATGGAGTCAGTAAAGGATATGAGTGCTGTTGTTGTCCTATGGAATGGCCTAAAGCCATGTTGGCAGTCTACTAGTAGGTGGTTTTGGAGGAGGTAATCAAGTATTTGCCTGTGAATACATCTCTCCATAATTTTTGCAAGTGGGGAAAGTAGGGCTATGGGACGGAAGTTTGAGAGTTCGTTTGAGTTACCATCCTTATGGAGAGGGATAATGTGAGAGACTTTCCAAAGATATGGGATGGAGCATTCAGTGATTGTTCTGTTAATTAATAAAGAAATAGGGTAGGCAAGAACTTCAGCTGCCATTTGCAGATATTCAGCTGGAAGGAGGTCAGCTGATGGCATACAAGGTTTAAGTTTGAAGAGTAAGGTACGTATGAGTGATGTTGGCACTGGTTGGAAATGTAGTGTGTGTGGAAGGTTTGTTGGGAGGTGTGAGTCCTTTGTGATAACTGATGGTATGGGGGGTAGGGTATTAGCTAAAGAGGTAACTGTTTCAGAGAAAAAAATGTTAAAAATATCAGCAATCTGGGTGGGAAAGTTTTGCAACAAGTTGGAAGGAGTAGGTGTTTTGGACTTTCCAGGATGGAGCAATGTATTTAATCCTGACCAGAATTTTTGTGGGTTTGGATGTTGGGTCTGTTGGAACTTAAGGTAATAGTTTCTTTTATCCAAGAATATTGATTTTTTTGCAGAATTTTGAAGTTGTTTAAAATGTAGGTGATCATTAGGGTTTTTAGTATTTCTCCATTTGGACCAGGATTTATTTCTCAGTCTCATTTTTTTGTCTAGTCTCCTTAGTAAGCCAAGGAGCAGATTTGTTTCTAATTCTAATAGTTTGAGAGGGAGCATGGTGTTTCAGAATTTGTAAGAGTTTGTTATTGAAGTATGAGACTGCTTCATCAAGTGGTAAGGTCTTTAGGGGTGACCAATTGCACGTTTTAAGTTCAGCCTGAAAATTAAGTTGATTCAGATTTTTCTTGTTTCTTGTGGTTCTAAGGTTAATATGGGTGGGAATTGAAGTCTTTTATCTGGATATAAAGGTTAGGGAATGGTCACTAATATTGTCAGGGAGTAAGCCTGTTTTGTATAGCTGTGTACTACTATTAACTAGTATCCAGTCTAGGGTGGTTTGTTTGTTACTAGGTTTGTGGGTTCTGGTAGGGGAGGAGATGGTTTGCTGAAAGCCATAAAGACTGATGTGTGTAGTTGGGTTTGCAGATGAACAACAATTACAGTCAATATTTGAATCCCCTAAGAATATAGTTTCTTGAGGGAAACCTGAGGATAGGTAATAAGATATTTTTCAGAGTATTTATGTTATTTCCTGGGGGGGGGGGGTGTATGAGCAAATGGTGTACATAGATTTGTTAGCATTGACTTGGAGCTTGGATAGTAAGATCTCAGCATTACTAGGTGAAGGTGGTTGAGTATGTAGTGAGGTGACCTGTAAGTCAGATTTGAATAATATTGCCACCCCACCGCCCTTTTTATTTGGACAGTCTAGTCTTAAGATGTTGTAGCCTGGTGGGAGAATATCATTATCCCTGATAGCTGGTTTGAGCCAGGTTTCTGTTAAACATAGGATATCGAAGGAGTATAAATCTAGCAGGGCATGCAGTTCAGTGACTTTATTAGTTATGCTGCATATATTAAGGTGCGCAGTGATAAGAAAATTTGTGGTTTTATTAGGTAAATGTGAGGTGGAGGGGTAGTAGGATTGGGAACTATTACTGGGAGAGCTGGGCCCAGGGTTTGGATGAATATCACCATGTAGTAATAGGTGGCAGTGGGGATTCTGTGATAGTTTCACAAGTTTTAATGGGGTGGGGTCAGGTTTTCTGGTTTGGAAATGTTTAATGTGAGTTAGTCTATGGAATTGTGCTTACATGTAGGATGCTGAGAACGTAATGCTACTATGGGGTAATGAGGCTAGAGAAGAAGAAGGGATTGTTTGTTTTAAGGGGCTATAATATATAGGGAGGCTTTGGCATTCATAGCAAGAGAGGGTGAAGGATACTAGGAGAGTGGGAATGATTGTGCACATTAGGAGTAGGTTAAAATGTCTATGTAAGACAGTTTGAATCATGGTTGGTGGTGTAGGATATGTAGAGAGATGAAGAATAATAAATTAGGGGAGGAGTAAATAAGGGTGTGTCAAACCAAAGAGTGGGATGAGAAAAATGTGTGGGTATGAGTAAGTTGGTAATGAGCTAAGTACGTAAAAAGATTAAGAGAGCAAATGGTTAATATGGGGAGGGGGTGTGGCTAAGCAAGTATAAGGTTAGGAGTAGTAGGGGTGGGTGAGATTAGGGGGTAGGGTAGGGGAGCAGAGTGAGCCCACAGGGTGAACGGAGAGGGAAGAGCAAATAAGGTAGGATCAGCAGAAAAAAAGTATCACCTGTCTTTGAGGTTAAAGCTAACTAGAGTAGAAATGACAGTGTGTTAACTTATTTAAAGTATCTTGTATAAGTTGCAGCAAGTGCTAGTTACTAAAGTGGTGGAATTGCCTAAGAGTTTAGCAGAAGGAAACTATTTATAGATGTACAAGGTTTATGACCTTTAGAAATTGCAGTTTAGAAACTAAGTTGGTAGAATATTGCCCCCTAGAGGAATAACAGGGAGATAGCAACTAGAAGAGATAAGTAAAAGTGTTTTCTCAGTCAAGCAGAATTGGGCTTAGGGAAAAAGACTTCAGAAGCAGGGGAGTAGCTAGGAGTCTGCAGTAGGCTGCTGATTCTCACACAGAGGGGTTCACAGGCACTCTAGTTGTTAGGATAAAAATAGATATTGACTACATACATAAACATTTATTTTAGCCTAAAGCTATTGAGAAGCCTGGCAAGCAGTTGACTTCAGGGGTGTCTTCGGGTTAGCAGGTGGATTTCCTTATAGATTTTGTGGCAGGGAGGGAGCACAAGTAACACTTTACTGTAAAAGAGGAAAAGAGAACACCAGGTTAGATGACTTTAGTTATGGAGAGTGAGGGGAAAGGAGGAGGACAGTTGGCGTGACAGACCTTTAGGAAGTAGAAATGTAAGTTACTGTGAGGGTATAGAGAATGGGAGATAAGTAGAGAGAGGGAGAAAATAAAAGGGTGTGAAATTAGTAGAAAGAGAATAATGAATAGTAGACAGAAGTAAGAGATAGGTAGGAAGTAGAAATGTAAGTTACCGTAAGGGTACAGAGATGGGTGATAAGTAGAGAGAGGGAGTAATAAGGAATGAGAAATTAACTGAAAGGGATTAATGAATAGTAGATAGAGGTAGTAGGATTCTACAGAAATAGAAGGTCAAGTATACAAAATGAGGGTTGGCAGTGAAACTCAGATAAACTCAGATACAGTATTCCATAACACTTTACACACGGCTGGCAGTACAAACATATATCTAAGCTATAAACATTCTAATATGTTGGAACATTGGCATCTTGCTCAAAACACTCTACAGTAAGGGTAGATGGTAAAACATATAATTTAGATTCCTGAGTACATAGTGTAAGTTTTAAGTCTGCACCTGTTACCTTATACATTTTTCCTAAAAGTCACAGCTACCTACAGCTGAAATTAAAAGGTTAACATAAGACAATGCTGGCAGACAAACAAGTAAAATACATTATGAAGAAAATGTGCACTGCTGCTTTTTTCAGTTATTTAACATGCCCATTCTAAAGTATGCAGCAAGCAGTGCTAACTCAGTTCACCTCATTTAATGCATTCTGCAGGACATACACATTTCTATTTTTCAGGTACAAGTGAGATGACACACACCTGTGTTTGGGATCACCTTTATTAGTTTTGGCCATGCATATCTGTGTACAACTCAGAAATCCACAATTCTATTCCTGCATGATCTCCACAGGGGAATGCTTTTCTTTTCTGTTACAGTAGCCCTGACATGGCACTTTTTGGCAGGTTCACTCAGACACACTCATACATATTCTAATATTCCTCTCCTGCATATTGTACATTGTCTGCTACTGACATCTGTGTTACAAAGCAGCTGGGAATATTCCATTGTAATGATGGCAGCCTGACACAGGCATTTATTCCTTACTTTTACAGCACAATTATATATACAGGCAGTACTAACCTTACTATAATTTTGATTTCTTACTGATAATATTAGGGGGTATTCTGTACTCACCATACTGCTGATGCAGCCGGGCCAGTCACTGGGCATGAGCCTCAACCTTCTGGGACTTCACCCCAGCAGCTGTATGGGGAGACATCATACATTAATCACACCTGCACAGTCACAAGGTGAACTTTTTCCATACTTAGAGATGCATACGTCTGCATACTTGCAGACAGGTGGGACATCCTGTGCTTGGGCTTCTTGGATCCCTCCTCTGCGTCAGGTCATTATGGTGGTAACGTACCTGCTCACCAGTCCAAGGTATGCCAGTGGCACTGGTGAGATCACGTGTAAGCTGGTCCCAGGCCTCCAACTTGCACTGCAAGCTGTGGTACTGGCCCTGCAGCAGCCTGTCATCATGTTTTTTTGCTAAGACCCCAACCATGACCCTGGAATCCTAGATGCCCCACTGTTGTGCTCAGAAGCAAACACCTTCACCGACACCAGCCATTTTGGTCCTGCTATGAGCAATCCCAAATGGTTATGGCTGTATACCACATGTGCGGTTTAAATAGGGCAGTTTTCCTACACTTTTTCTTGATTGGCTGGTTTTAATATGATGAACTATGCTTAGCGCCATGCAAATCTGCATAGCAATGCTTTAACTAGGTAAGCACAGCTGAAAGTCAGTAAGCAATGCTTACACTAACAACGTATTGCTTAAATCTATTTTTTCATTAAATTTATAAAGTACTTTTTACAGTTATATTTTACATTTTTCCACCCTTACTGTGCTATACATGAGCCATATGATTACCATCTATCATTCAATTTCCTTAACCCTTTTTAAATAAATTGGCAGAGGGGGGAATTGAACCAAGCATGTTCTGCATGCTAAATCATGGCAGTACCACTATGCTACAGCTGCTTAATGACATTTTGTATCACAGTAGCACTTGTCTATCATTTTCAGGATTTCAGCCAGGCTACGCATAGCTGTGCACCGCACAAACAAGCTGTGCACTGCTTAAATTTTTGATTTGTTTGATGAAAAAGAAAATACATTTTTTTAAGTTTTATTGCTTTTCTCTTTCCCTACTGCTTCCATGCATGTAGGGCAAGAGTGCATACATTCAGGGGTGTGCACTTGAAGGCTGCTGCCTTCTAGGTGTTTTTTTTTTTTCAGTGTCTGCAGACAGTGAAATGTTAGCTACTTACATGTATTAGAGCCAGGCTCTAATATTATATACCTTGACACTCTGTGTCACAAAGTACCATATGGCACTTTCCGAGCAAAGGGGACATGTTACATGTGCAGGCACTGCTGACACAAGCCCCCTGCATTTGTTCCTGGTTCGTGTCTGTTTAGATTAAATAGCAGCACACCTTTATGCATATGCAAGGTTCTCTGCTATTCTAAATAGACACAAACCACTCCGTGCAAGAATGGTCTTGAATAGTCGTGAATCCTGCGGATTGAGTTTTCAGATGCTGACAAATTGTTAAGTGTTAGTTCCCTCTGTTGAAAATAAATTTCTACCAAAACTTTAAGATTACGGGGAAAAAAAAGGAATGAAGTGGATTACAAAATAAGACCAAATGGAGAAAGAAGACCATATCAAATATATCACATAAGTGTGCTAAAACTATGGAAGGAAGCTGAAACTTCTGGAGATAGTTTGAGAGCTGAGAAGAATACCAATGGAAAAGCACAGAGAATGCCATCCCTGTTATTTAAGCAAACAACATTTTGCCTATTGTATAAAAGCAACAAACAAAATATATTTTTTACAGAAAAAATAATTCAGTGCTGCCTGGTAAAGCAGTTTTAATTTCACATAACAGTGAAACTAGGCTGGACAGGAAATGAACATAAAGAAGTATATGATAGTAAAAATGCAAATAAGGACAATAAGCAAGGAAGTAAGAAGGAAGCTTAAATTCATAGCTAATGGTGAGTCTCAAAGTGAGTTGAAGTGTACAACTGTCTCAGTCTCTTAATCAGATGGTGTCAAATGATTCTGTATGATTTCTGTAAAGTCAATGAATTATTCTAATTTGAAAATTAGCCAATGCTCTAAGTATATGATTTCATAGAGATCCTAGGCAAACAGCAATTTTGACTACACTACATTTGACCGGGATATATTGGCATGCTCCCCTTAAACTAGAAGACAAAAAAGACAGCCTTGTCAGACTTTATGGGTCTCTTTCACTACACTTTTTCATACTTTGGACTTCACACAGCTCTTGTCATCTTCCAAAGGGTAAAGGATAGATCTCTGAAACGTCACAACAGGTACTGAGCTGTGTATGTTGGTGTTACAGTAAAGTATTTGTAAGACTACAAGTCACATTTATACAAAGAACAAGCAGTGCTAGAAATCTGAGATATAATATTTAAGGTTAATGCTGCCAAGAATAAGCTCTGTATGGCAGAAAGCAGATATTTAGAATATACAATTTAGAGATGAGTATTTAATCTCTAAACTGATACGAAAGAAGCTGTTAAGTACTGGCTGATTTCCAGACTAATATTTACATAAAGGCATTCCTAGGACTAGTTGGATATTATAGGAACTTTGTCCCTAACTTTTGCTTCCATATCCTGTTGTCTATCAGACCTTATGAAATGAAGGACCCTCATCCAAGCCAGATAGACTATTTTAGCAGATAAGGCCTTTAATCAGCTAAAATATAACCTGTGCTCAGAGAGTGACTAGTTGGGCATGACTTAGACAAACCATTCATTTTTTGTGTAAGTGGATATTAAATAAGTATAGAGGTTGTACTTTTAAGAAGAAATATGTGGAGAAAAGTTCAAAGTCTGCAGAAAATTAAGGAAGGCAGAGGTTAAGCACAATTTGCTTGATCATGAGAGCCTTGCCATTAAATAAGTACTCACATTTACATTTATATATATGTATATATATATATATATATATATATATATATATATGTGTGTGTGTGTGTGTGTGTGTGTGTGTGTGTGTGTGTGCGTGCGTGCGTGTGTGTGTGTGTGTGTGTGTGTGTGTGTGTATGTATGTATATGTAAATATACAGTACTTTTTATTAGGTCAAAGTTGTGCATTACTCACTGGCAATGAACCTCTACAGTTGTTACACAAACAGAAGAAAGCAAATAATAATTTGGGCAGGTGGGCTTCATCCATACAGTTATTTAAGGTCACAGTCAAGGACAGATCTGAGGCAAAGAATGTCATCATGGGAGGTATCCAGGTCTTATACACCATGTTGGCTATTATAGTCCTGTGCTAGGAGGAGGTTCATTGTGAAATAGAACATGATAAATAATTAAAATATGTTATTTCATATATGACTCACTTTGATCTCTACTTCCATTAAGTCACAACCTTCCTACAGAATTCAGAACCTGTGGTCACTACATCCAATTCTGATACTCAAACTGCAGGAGCTCTGCCACAAGGTTTATCTCTTGAAAATTTTCACTGAGAACTCTGTCGTTGTGCAATAGCCTATGGTCACTACATCCATTCCTGACCCTGATACTGCAGGAGCTCTGCCACAAGGAACAAGTCCCAAAAAGTTTCACTAAGGACTTTGTCATTTTGCAGTGTAAGCAACTTTAACATGAAAAGCCTTGCTGTACATTGACTTTAACTAGTCAAATGCATGCCTTCCTTGTGCTGGAACATGGCTGTGACCCCCCCTCCAAAGGAGTAGTCCTTAAACTGTAAGAAACACATACCCCAGGATTCAACAAATTCCATGCTAGAATAAAGCTATTCTTGCATGGAATGTTTCATGGTCATATAGCACAGCAGTGCACCTTGCATATTCATGAAGGTGCAGTGCTGTACTCCCTATACAGACACAAACCATGAATGACTGCAAGTGGCATGTCCAAGTAGTGCATGGACAGTGAACACACCACCTGCACTCACAAAGTGCCTAATGGCACTTTCTAAATCAAACTGGCATAATATTAGAGATTTGCTCTAATATTATGCCAGTATTTCAGTGTCCACGGACACTAAAATGAAAAAAATGATCATTTCAGTGTCTGCAGATACTGATATAAACATTGGCATGAAGAAAACAATGCAGGGGGTATGTGACAGGTTCTGTGATACCCCCTGCATTGCCAAAGTGACGTATAACACCTCTGCAACCTGCTAAAGCAGGAAATGCATGTGAGTGCATAAATAATGGGGGATAAATCCCTGAAAAGGGACAAAACACACAGATTGCCCATGAAACCTAGAAAGTTGATAGAAAACAGGTCATGCATTAGCATGAATTACGGAAGGGTATAAATCTGAAACCAAATATATGCCAATATTCCCTTACAGCAGTGCATGTTAATAAAGGCACAAATGGAGGAATAAATACTAAATTAGGGACATGTATGAAAAATTGCCCCACACACTTAAAAAGTTGATAGAAAACAGGATATGTATTGTCAGGAGTTCCTGAAGTATAGAAGTCTGAAAGTCAAATCAGTGCCATTATTTCAGGATTGCAGTCCTCGATGAGTTGTCAGAACACCACATATAACATAATAATATAATAATAATATATACTTTTTTTCTAGCATAAGGAATGTTTAAGTGTAGCTAAGCAGGTATGCACATTATGGCCCTCCACTTAGCATAGCTTAAACATCCCATAGGAGATAAATGCAAATATACAGGTGAAGTTTCCAAGCTGAGATAGTGTAGTGGTTAGAGTCCCAGGTTTGCATGCAGGCATTTATGGTTGAAGTACCAAGAGAGGAAATTTACTTTTTTATGGGAAAGTAGTGTTAAAATTATTTTTGTAAACTTAAATTATATAGCAACTGTTTTTTTGGAAACAAGGGTAGTGTAGCATATCCAACAGTGAGCTGTCAGTCTAGAAAATATGCGAAACCCTCATATAAATACAAGTGCCCCAGACAGTACAGTCACACAAGAATATAATTTAATGAAAGCCCATAAGGGGATGTCATGGAAGGTAAACATAAAGTTATAATATGTCAGTAATGATGAATCAATCCCACAATCCTGATACTTTATAAAATGAAATGTGAGCAATGATAAGTAGTGCTCACCTATGCTAAGCTGGTGAAAGCATTGCTAACATGTAAATGTTAAGCAATAAGTAGCCCAGCTAAGTGGATTTGTGCATTGGTAAGCAGTGCTCAACATCTATCCCTTTAAGCATGTCAACCTTAGCTAAGCAGGTTTGCTTGTCACCTAGCTTAGCTCAGCATATTCAAAATGGTCCAATTATGGCAAAGGGTGGGAATGTGGCTCTATCTAAACCTTGCAGGTGGGAATACAGCCATAACCAGTTGTAGCTTATCCTTACAAACACTATGGCTGGCGTAGGAGATGGTTTACACTTTCAGGTGCAACACTGGGGCATTCAGGGATCCAGGGTCATGGTTGGACTCCTACTGAAAGACCATGAGGAGAGACCACTGCAGGGCCAGTACCAGGGCTCCTAATACAAAGAAGATGCCTGGGACCATCTCACACATGATCTCACTAGTGCTACTGGCATCCCTCAAACTGGTGAGCAAGTCTGGCACCATTTCACTGACCTCAAGCATAGGAAGAGGGAGTTCTTGGACCAGTGCACCCAAGACAAATGGGCACAGAATATCCCAGAAGTGTGTAAGTATCAGCATCAATTAGTGTTTACCAAAGTCCGGACTACATATGTGGCTGCGAACATAGAAGCCCATTCCAGCAGGTTGCTAAGGCTGTACTGGGAGGCTGGTGAGTACAAAGCTTGCAATATTCAGGAAAAATAAGTAGAAAAGAGGAGAATGTCAACTGCCAGTAGGTTAAAATGTGTACTGTGTGTAATGAATAAATGAGACTTTAGCAGAGTAATACTGATGTACAGAATATCTATCAATAAAAGGGCCAGTAACCCTTCAATAAAACTAAAAACCCAGACTGTTTTGTTTACTTTGGTATGTGGTGGTATGAATCTAAATGTGTACAGGTTCTGCACAGCAACTATGGATCTGACATCTGACAAAGAATGTGGATCTGTAAAACAGGAGATCAGCTATATGAAATGTTCCATGCATCAAGATCTGATCACTGAATAGTAATGTGTAAACTATTATACTGTATCCCCTACAGAAGTGCTTTGTGTTAAGCATTGCTTTCCAGATGGTAATATGTCAAAGTATTAATACGCAGTACAAGAACTATCTGTCATGCATGAATGTCAGAATTACAAGTTCAGATTGTCCAACCAAGAGAGAATTAAGCAGAAAACAGTCAAACAGCAGACACCAGTTTGTCAATAGCTCATTGTGTTGAAACACAACCTTGTTGTACCTTTTCGCACAAACAGGCACGGTTTGAATCCTGGGACTGGTAGTAAGCTGTATGCATAATTTCACCAAAGATTATGTGCATATGTATAGAAACAGTCAGGTAGTGTTAATAGAAATATCCCCCACAGGTCTGACAGGTAAGGAAATGTTTCTGTTAGCTGTAAGAAGGCTGTACTAATACACTGTATACAACACTTCCAGTGTCCAGCCCCAAGGCTGCAAATGACAGCAAGATAAGTACATACACCAAGTGTTTTTTTTTCCAATAAATGTCCCTCAAATGTCACGCTGTCATGGCTAGTGGTCACCACCGCCAATACCCAGGGTGACATTTAAAAATCCAGGCAGAGTATGGCAGTAACACACACACACACACACACACACACACACACACACACACACACACACACACACACACAATCACACACCATGAGTGTCCAGGGCACCTCTGTCAGTGTCACATATGTAACCTTGAAAATGTGTAAAAACAGTCAGGTAGTGTTAACAGATATTCCCTCCACAAGTGTGTCAGGTAAGGAACTGCATGTATTAGCTTTAAGAAGGCTTTAGTAATACACTGTGTACAAACATTCCACTGCCCAACCCCAGGCCATAGGTAGATGTAAAGTGAGATCATACCTGGAGAGTAATGGGTATAGTAATCATCAGTACAGTTGTGAACAATTGAAGCCTACACAGTTGTTATTGACATTTCTCTCTCTCTCCCCCACCCTATCTGCACCTATAATTTATACACATAATCAACGGGCATGTTTTTCTCCAAAACTATTGTTGGAACATGTGTCATATTGTTCTAAAACTATTTCATAATTTGATTATTAATGTTCCCAGTTCAAATACTATCATTGGTGGCCTGTTGCTATCAATGTAACCCGGATGCCATTATGATGCCTACTGTTGTTCCATTTATGCATGTGTTCTGTTTGCTATGCAGCTGTTTCATATATGTTGCTTTGGGTTAATTGAACACCCATGCATGCTGTTAAAACTAATTTTGAAATGTTTTGTTCATGACTAACCAACATATTTTGTGGAACCTCAACACCATAGCACATCTGGGAAGGCAGATCCCAGCAGATCCGTCTGTCTTGCCTCATCTGGCCATGGCACCAGGACCCAGCACATCTGTGACCCAGCCCAGGACCTTCTCATCTGCTGGTCATGAGCCACCTTTGGGTGGAACTGCCTCAGGGGATGGGGCCCGTCCTCCCTGGGAGTGGGCACAGAAAGGAAACCGTAACCTGTAGCCAGGTCCGGGGTTTGGTGCATAGTGCCATCCTAAAGGAGTTTGATGGAAAGCTGCACCAGATTGAGGGCCACCTGGTGCATCTTGAGGGTCAGCCTGCACCATCTGTCCAGCCCCAAGCACAGCCACCTTTGGGGCCGTGAAGGTGCAGACGTGACTGCCCATGGGTGGGGACCTCAGTTCCACTGTATCCATTTGGGGGCTCATGGGCATCTGATTCCCAACCACACTCCCTGTCCAAAGTGTTTACCCCCCACATGTGTCATATACCCCCCCTGTCTGCTGTGTCTGTCTTGTCTGTCTTCCTACCCAACTTACCTCCCCAAATATACCTACTATCCTTCCCCAACATCCCTCTCTCACCTTAAAAAAAAAAAGGGCATCTGTTCCCCAAAAAAAAAAAAAAAAAAAAAAATTACGTCTCAAACAAAACTGTCCATTTCGCACAAGTGTCCACTGGACACGTAATCTGGTCCAGTTGGCTTGACAACACATTACTGTTGTACTCACCCCTCTCTCAGGGGTTTGAGTGTCCAAATTCACCTCCAAATTCTGCAGAAATTCACAGCTGTTGCTGCAGAAGAAATGGACAGCTATGGACCTTCCTTACACCCATCCTGCACATCCCTAGCTACCTTTCCTACTGTACTTCCCTCTGAGTGCCCCTTTTTTCACCATTTTCCTATCCCCATTTTTCTTTTCTTTTAAAGAAATTAGCATGGGGTAAGTGGGAATAAGTGGTGGTAAATGAAGCTAAAATGGATTAACCATAGTTTGGCATCGCTTACCATCATGAATACCTACACAAACCCACTTACAACTGCTTAAAAGTGCTTTAATCACTCTGTATCCATCAGCTCTTGCTCTGCCCAGAAACAAAATAGTCGACCCTGTCAATTCTCAATCCAGGATGCTGTGCTCTACAATCACAGCAACATACCACTGCATCATCAGAGGTGTGAGAATCTGTCATGCTTTAACAAACATATTTTTAACATTAAGGAAAAATCCAGCAGTCCTAAATCTCAAACCCATGACCTTGTACACTATAGTCAGAACAATGTACCACTAAACAATCCAAGCTATAGATGTAAAAAGTTGCTTTTTCAAACTATCATGCAATAGAGGCATACATTAGGGAGAAAACTCTGTGGCATCATTTGCGTGTTGTATGCAGACATATATACACATACACACACACACACACACACACACACACACACACACACATATATGTTTGTTGAAACATATATATGAAATAGTAGATACATAACATATAAAGGAAGGGAAATATATATATACACATGCACAGAAGCATTTTTTGATGTTAAGCTCTTTCGTGTATGTGTGTTCGATGTTTTGTGATTCGGACATATGCTAGTTGAGCATGTGTCCTAGCCCCTTATATATATATATATATATATATATATATATATCTACATGTATATGTATATATATATATATGTATATGTATATATATATCTATATATATATGTATATATATATATATGTATGTATATATATATATATGTATATGTATATATATATAAAACCTCAGAACCATCCCTCTAAACCTCTTAGTGCAAGCAATCTGTACAAAGGCTGCAAAATGGGGGGGATGGGCCACATATATGGACATATTTCAAATATCACTGTTAGAAACAAAGACATTTGCTACACCAGCAGGGTACGCTTCAGCAGTCAATTGCTGATGGATATGAGGATAGAAACTGAAATGTTATGTCATTATTTACTGGCATAAATCCTTGGATCATCACAGTGATTTACCAGACAAATACAAATAAATTCTGGAAAGGACAAAAGTTTGGGCCTAACATCTGTACATTCTGTGAAAATCCTGGCAGTGGAGAAGTATACTCAGAACCCCTTAGTGCAATGAATCTGAACCAAGCCTGACAAACTGGGGGGACAAAGGCATGAAAATAGGGACATATCCAAAATACGTGAGTAGATAAGCTGAGAAAGATGATGTAGTAACACTGTATGTCCTAAAATATATTGACTGAAATATTACAAGTCTGGGACTCAATTGCTTCTCATAAGTTAGTGACCTCAATCCCCACATCATTCCAGTGATGTATCAGGGATATATAACAGTTATGGGAACCAGACCAAAGATATTAGCCAGAGACAACTGGACATCCTACGAATGTGTGGACATAACATAACATTAGGGGGAAACTACACTCGGCTACCAAATAACATCAAAACTATATTAAGACTGACATAACACTACCCAAATCCAGCTTTGGGCTGTACACATGCATTTGCAAATATAACAGGCACTACAACAGTAGTGTAAAACAGACTCTGGTGTGCAAGTACATACCCACAACCAGCTGCAACACAGTCACAGTGACATACCAGTAAGCAAACAGAACACTACAGTATAATGACTGTGTGAGCAACAATATCCCATTTGCCACTCACACATTACCCCTACATATACTGCCCCAAGTCCCAGTGTAGTGGGAATCTTGAGATGTTATGGGACATGTCACAGTCTGCCCATACAAACATATACAGGTGATAGGAAAACAGAAACCAGAGCAGCATGCACAGTCAGATAGAAAGGGCCCATGACACTCACATGTACCCCCCTCCCTTCACAGCCCAAATAACATATACCCACTACACTGCTGCACAATCCTGACAATCTGTTAACAATGGCTAGACATACACAGACTTCTCAAATATACAGTTTCCCACAGAATGCATAGGCACAGGAGTCATATCTATGGCTGGTTCCTTTTTACATGTCTAGAGGTCTATGACATCATTGGGATGGTAGCAGGAATGAAGGCAATAAATAATGATACTACATACCTCTGAACCTATTAGTGCATGGCATCTGGACAAAGCCTGACATGATTGGGGGACAGAGGCCCAAACACAGGGCTATATTGGACATATTGATGTTATAAATTTAGACAGTTTCTGGTGTTACAGGGTTTGTTGTCACATATCTTTTCTGAGGTATATGAAGTCAGTAACACCAATGGATATTAGTATTTATTGACTGCATCCCCAGAGTATTCTACTAATTAGCCAAGGACAACAACTGTCTGGGGAACAGACCAAACATATGAGCCAAGCATCTGGACAGTGTCTAGGCCTCTAGACAGTGTAGAGGTATGACCACAGTCATGTAACAGAATAGAAATCCCCTGACAGCTTCCAAACATGTCACCCAGCACCTTATGAAGCACAGTAAGACCAACACAACACTCCCCCACACCAGTTCTAGGCAATTATCCATGTATATTCAAATACGGTATGCACTACATAGATGTAACTGTAGTGAAAAGCAGATAGTGGTGCAAATATGTCCACCCATAAACATTTGCACCACAGTAACAGCAACATACCAGTACCCAAACTGAGCTACAGAGCAGAATGACTGTCTGAACAAACATATCCTGATTGCCAGTCACACACTACACTGACATATACTGGCCAAAATCACAGTGTACTGGGAATCCTCAGGTGATACGGGCATTTCACAGTCTTCCCCTACAAGCATACAGACCTGATAGACCCGCTAGAAGCCATAGCAGCATGTACAAAGAGGTAAAGGATGTATGTCACTTACATCTGCTATTCTTCATACCCAGCCCAACAAACATCTAGACACAACACTGCTACACAATCTTGGAAGTCTGTTTACAATGGCCAGACATACATAACTGTCATATGTTCAGATTTCCACAGAGTTTCCAGGGTGTGAAACTATAATCCTGGCCAATGCCGCATACCACTGCCAGGAATCTGCTAGGTCACTGGGATAATAAATGGAGTGCAGTCGGTAATTAATAATATACCATACTCTGCCCCTCATAGTGGAGGATATCTGGACAATGCATGACATACTTGGGGGACAGGGGGGTAGAAAGAAGGACATATCACACATAATGGTTTTACAAACTGAAACAGAAGCTGGTGTTACACTCTTTGTTGTAGTGTAACATCCCTGAAGGATATGATGTCTTGAACACCAATGCATGTCAACAGTTAGTGACTACAATCCTCACATTATCTTACTGACCCCACAAAAACAGATGTTTGAGGAACTGAACAAACTGAACAGGCAAACCTCTGGCCACTGTGTGGAAAACATGCCAGTTGAGAGGTATGTCAGAGGCATATCACTATCAGATGTCAAGTCACTCAGTAAATGCATGTCCAGACAAACCCTGTCAATCTAGAACCCTCCATGGGTATAACAGTGCTAATGATATACAATCTGTACTCACTTCTGGAGCTTTGTCCCCAGTGTGGTTTGGATGTCTCCACATGTCCTGTCCTGTGAGGTGTTCCCACTTATTGTCTGTGAAGCTGTAGCCCCCCACCTCCATAATGTCCCCTGCACAAGCAAGGAAAAGAGGCAAGGTCCACATGAAGGATGTCCCATATGTTGGAACTAGCAGCAGTGTGCAGGCCCACACCACAATAATATGTAGGCTGAATGCCTGTGGTGGACAGCAGCAATACACAGCTACCATCATAGGTGGAAATAATTGCAGGACAGGCCAAAAAGGAACAGGCACCTCATTGGGAGCCATGTCACCTTGTTCTGTACACACAAATAAGATTACAGGTGATGTACACTAAGGCTGTCTTTGAGTGCAAACTGGATATATCCACTAAGGCCAACCACTAGGCCTTCCAGACATGTGTCTGTAATTCAAGAGGCAACACACATATCTGCTCTGTAGTGGTGGTCAATAACACCACATACACACATGCTATACATATAGGCAACTGGCTGCAGACAGGTGATATGTAAAATTCACCCCCTTGCCCCCCCCCATAGGTACACATGTGCATGTACAGTACCTGCCCCCCTCCCCTCATGATCAGGAAGCAGGTCTGTAATGCCCTCTCAAAGGCAAAACATAGAGGTCTCCATACGCCTGATACAATTCCTAGCTGCATCCTACATGAACACAGGCATGAATCTCAGACCCATTCTGCAGTGTAGTCAACCACAGCCTGAGCACCAGTGTCATCCCATCTGCACAGAGGAACGACAGACAGTTGACAGAAAATAGATTATGCATTAGCATGAATGTTCTGACAGATACAAGTCTGAAACTGAAATGTACATCATTAGGTCATGGCAGCAGTCTTCAATCTTATTCTTTTGGCTGCTCCTGTTAGGGGTCACCACAGCGGATCATATGTTTACATTTATTCCTGTCCTCTGCATCTTGCTCTGTCACACCAACCACCTGCATGTCCTCTCTCACCACATCCATAAACCTTATCTTAGGCCTTCTTCTTTTCCTGTTACCTGGTAGCTTCATCCTTAGCATATTTTTCCCAATATACTCTGCATCCCTCCTCAGCACATGTCCAAACCAACGTAATCTTGCCTCTCTGGCTTTGTCTCCAAACTTTCCAACCTGGGCTGACCCTCTAATATACCTATTCCTAATCCTGTCCACCCTAGTCACACCCAGTGCCAATCTTAATATCTTTATCTCTGCCACATCCAGCTCTGACTCCTGCCTTTTTGTCAATACCACTGTCTCCAACCCATATAACATAGCTGGTCTCACTACCCTCTTGTAGACCTTCCCTTTCACTCTTACTGGTAGTTGTCTGTCACAAATCACTCCTGACACTCTTCTCCACCCAATCCATCCTGCCTGTACTCTCTTCTTTACCTCCCTTCCACACTCACCATTACTCTGCACTGCTGATCCCAAGTATTAAAACTCATCCACCTTCACCACCTCTACTCCCTGCATCCTCATCATTCCTCTATCCTTCCTCTCATTCACACACATATATTCTGTCTTAGTCCTGCTGACCTTCATTCCTCTTCTCTCTAGAGCATATCTCCACCTCTCCAGGGTCTCCTCCACCTGTTCCCTACTCTCACTACAGATAACAATGTCATCTGCAAACATCATAGTCCACTGGGACTCTCGTCTTTCAATCTGCAGTCTTCAATGATATGGCAAAAAACCTGAGTACTCTACATTTAATATTATAATATAATATTAATATGCAATAGGAGGTAAAAAAAATATACAACTCAAATCCTCAAACCAAGCTAGTGTAATGGTCAGAGTCCCACCTTTGCGTGCAGGCATACAGGAGTACAACAGGAAAGCCAATTTTACATGGGAAAGCAGTATTAAAAGTACTTTTTTCATATTAAAATATGTGGTCAATTATTTTTGTCACTCAGGGTAGTGTAGCTGGTGTAAAATGGAAGTGTGAGTGCAAATAACATGTGAAACCACCCATGTATACACTTGTCCCATACAATATGGTAACACCTCTTGCTGTTGTAATGAAAGCATATTTTATATTTTATAAAAAATATACAAAATATATGTATTTTATATATATATATATATATATATATATATATATATATATATATATATAAAATATTATAATTATATAATTATGATAATATAATAATACCATATTATAATATTATTGCTATAATAATATTATAATAATATTATAATATAATATATACAGAAATATATATAAAAGATATTTTATAAGAATGAACTGTGAGCAATTGTTAGCAAGGCTCAGCTATGCTTAGCAGGTTTAAGCTTTGCTCAAATGTGAATGCTAAGCAGCAGGTACCAGCTCAGATGAGCAGATTTGCACACTGCTACATGTTGCTAAGTGAAGTCAACACCGATTAAGCATCTGTATGTTTAATTGTTTGTTGGCTTCACTTAGCATTGTGCAACCCCACACAAATCTGCATACAACTGATTAAAAATGTTTTAGCCCCCCTGTTTCCATCAGCCACTTTTCTGCCTAACAACAAAATAATCATCCCTGCTAAGGCTTAAACCCATGTTCTAATACACCATAGTCAGAACAATATATTACTACACCATATAGACTGCAATAATTGCTGATGTTTTTTCAAACATATCATGCAGTCAACAGCATGGAAAAAATATATACATAATATATATATATATATATATATATATATATATATATATATATATATATATATATATATATATATATATATATATGGGTCCCCTTTGATTTCACAATGTCGACATTCAGATGGCTGAGTCCATATGATCGACATTTGAAATGTCGACCATGGGAAACTGGCATCTTCCTACAGTGCGGAATTGAAAGATTTCCACTTCTGCACTGTAGTGAGATCTTGAAGTTGGTATATTTAAGTTCTGGGGGGGGTGTAGGGGCTGAGCCTCCCATGGGGATGCAGGGGGTGAGGCCTCCCTGCTAGCAGTATTAAGGTAAGTTTTTTTTTGTTTTTTTATGTTCTACTTGTATGGTCGACATTTCAAATGTCGATCATATGGTCTCAGAGATATGACTTTTGACATTGTGAAATGTTGACCATATCAAGTAGACCCATATATATATATATATATATATATATATATATATAGATATATATATATATATATATATATATATATATAGATATATATATATATATATATATATATATATATATATATATATATATATATATACATATATATATATATATATATATATATATATATATATATATATATATATGTATATATATATATATGTGTGTGTGTGTATATACACTCATAACATGTAGTGAAGTCATACCACACAACCATACCTCCCAACCTTTTAGTGCAAGTAATCCAGCAAAAGGCTGCCTAAATGGGGGAACAATGGGCACAAACTAGGGACATATTTTAAATATTGCTGTCATAAATGTAGAATGTTGTCAGAGTGACAGAGTATGTGTCACTATACATGCTCTGAAGGATGTGAGTTCTGAAACTGCAATGTATGTCATCATTTACTGTCAGAAATTCTCTGATCATCACAATGATTTTCCAGGGATATAAAATAATGAATCTGTGTTAAAGACCAGATATGTGAGCAATAAACCTGGACATACTACAACAATCCAGACAGTCGAGAGGTAAGTTCAGAACCCTTTAATGCAACAAATCTGGACCAAGCCTGACAAACTGGGGGGAGAAAGCCATGAAAATAGGGACATATCTAAAATACTGGAGTAGATAAGCTGACACAGTTGCTGCAGCAACACCCTCATGTCTGTCCTAACATATATTGACTGAAATAGCACAAGTCCAACACTCAATTACTTCTCACTAATTAGGGAGTGAAATCCTCACATCACCCCACTGATGTGTCAGAAATATACAACAGTTATGGGGGCCAGGCAGCAGTACATCTTACAGATATCTGGACATAGCATGACATTAGGGAAACTACACTCAGCTGCTAAGCATTTCATCAAGCACTGTCCAAAGTGCAGTCAGACTGACACAACATTAACCAAAATCCACTAGGGGGAGTTACACATGTATTGGCAAATATATCATGCACTACAGGGATGTAAAAGCACTGAAAAACAGACACCAGTGTTAAAGTGCATATCCACAATCAATTCCACCACAGTCACAGTGACATACCGGTAAGCCAAATGAGCAGTACAGTATAAGGACTGTGTGAACAAAAACATCTCAATATGTTTGCCACTGACACACTACCCCTACATATACTGGCCCAATTCACAGTGTAGTATGATGCCTGACTGTGGTATGGGACATGTCTCTGTCTGCCCCTACAAACATATATAGCTGATAGAACTCTAGAAACAGGAGCAGCATGCACAGGCAGATAGAAAAGGAGCCATGGCACATACATCTACCCCCCTCCCTACACGGGCCAAATAACATTGAAACACTACACTGCTACATACTCCTGACCATCTGTCAACAATTGTCAGACATACACAGACCTCTTAACTGTACAGAGTCCCAAAGAATATCCAGGGTTTCCCCTCATATATAAGGCCTCTTCCACATAACATGTCTGGGAGTCTGATACATCACTGGGATAATATCAGGAATGCAGGCACTAAATAATCATTTACCATACCTATCAACCTCTTACTGCATGACATCTGGACAAAGCCTGACATAATTGTGGGACAGAGGCCAAAAAACAGGGGCATATTTGAAATATTGCTGTTATAAAATAAGAAAGATGCTGGTGTAACAGGGTTAGTTGTAACATATCTTTTCTGAGGGATATGAGGTCAGAAACACAAAAGGGTGTTAGCAGTTACTGACTGCAATCCCCAGATTATGCTACTGATTTTCCAAAGTCAAAGAATGTCTGAGGAACACGCCAAACATAGGAGTGCAAGCTCTGGCCATTCTGCAGATAGCCCTACAATTGCGAGTTATGTCAAACACGTAACAATGTCAGAGTTAAAATCACACAGAAACTCCATGTTCACACAAACTCTGTTACACTAGCATTAATCCAAATGTTTGACAGACATACTTATATTCTGTCCCATGTCTAGAACATTCTGCCCCATTTTGTTGGCCTGTCTCCACAGTTTCGGTTGTAAGAGGTTTTTCCAAATACCCTCTGTGATGATGTTCACACACCTCCATGAAGGCATCCTCACTGGCAAGGAAAAGGGCCAATGCCCACATGAAGTACTCAATTATAGGAGTGTGCTGCCATGCCATTGGCTATATATATAACAACACAGCTGTTCTGCATGCAATTAGCAAGTGTGGGACACCAGTTGGTGCACAGGCCATAAGCTGCTCATGGGCATTACCTACAAAAGACAAGCTGCTGCCTATGAAAAACAGATGTACACCCTACATCCTTGAGAGAGAGAGAGAGAAACAGTGAAAAGAAAAAAAAAAAAAAACTACCAGGATATAACCACCTACACTTGGAAAAAAAACAGGTATGTCAAACAAGTAAGCATGTAATGGAGTGCAGTAGTGGGGTATGTAAAAATGGTAAATAAGACGTTTAACATATATGTCTCAACAAGACTTGCTGTACTGATATATTGCTGATCAGAACCTATGGCCATAGCATCTGGGTCTGTCTGCAGTGACATAGATCATAGGTCAGGTCCCTGAGTCACTCCAGGAAAAGATAGTTCACTTATGACTACTACTGGAGTGTGTGCTGAACAGTACTGACTGTGACAATGCTAGGCCAGCTACTGGGATGTTGTACATATCCATATCTATGTGTGAATACAACTATTATATACTTGTTTGTCTCAGAAATGTGAGAGACCTATACATGGTATTTGCATAGCAAAGTACTGTTGCAGATGTGTATGTTGAACTGCACATGATATACTGAACTCATACCATTTAACTGTCCAGTGTTATACACATTGACCATTATGTTTGCCTCATATTTGTAGTCATTTACTCATAAAGTTGTCTTATGTTTGGCAAATCATTGTCAAATCTGTGAAGACTGACATTACAACATCTCCTTCTTTTTCTTTCGGCTGTTCCCATTAGGGGGTCGCCACAGTGGATCATCTGTTGCCATTTCTACCTGTCCTCTGCATCTTGCTGTGTCACACCAACAACCTGCATGTCCTCTCTCACCACATCCAGAAACCTTATCTGAGGCCTTCCTCTTTTCCTCTTACCTGGCAGCTTCAACCTTACTTTCCTTTTCCCAATATGCTCAGCATCCCTCCTCAGCACATGTCCAAACTGATGTAATCTTGTCTCTCTGGCTTTGACTAAAAATCATCCAACATGGGCTGACCCTCTCACATACACATTAATAATTCTGTCCACCCTCATCTCACTCAGTGCAAATCCTAACATCTGTAACTCTGCCATGTCCAGATCTGACTCCTGCCTTTTTGTCAATGCCACTGTCTCCAACCCATATAACATAGCTGGCCTCACTGCCCTCTTGTAGACCTTCCCTTTTCACATTTACGGGTACTCATCTGTCACAAATAACTCCTGACACTCTTCTCCACCATCTCCATCTTCCCTGTACTCTCTTCTTCACCTTTTCTCCACACTCGTCATTACTCTGAAATATCGATCCCAATCATTTAAACTCATCCAGCTTTCTTATTCACACACAGATATTCTATCTTAGTCTTGCTGACCTTCATTCCTCTCCTCTCTAGAGCATATCTCCACCTCTCCAGGTTCTCCTTAATTGTTCCCTACTCTCAATACAGATCACAACATCATCTGCAAACATCATAGTCAACTTAGACTCCAAGTATGATCTTGTTTGTCATCCTATCCATCACCATTACAAATAAGAAAGGGTTAAGATATCATTAAACAATCTGGATAAAAACACCACTACCATTTCCCCTAAACACTTGCATGCTTTCACGGCTATGTCATGTGGACCAACAGGCTTTCCAGTATTCATCCTCATCATAGCTATCCTTACTTCCTCCTTGGTAAGGCATTGCACTTCCTGATTCACCATACCCACATCATCCGACCTTCTCTCTTTCATTCTCTTCATTCATCAGCCTCTGAAAGTACTTTGTCCATCTGCTCAACACACTCTCCTCATTTGTATGTTTCCCTCATTATCCTTTATCACCCTTATCTGCTGCACATCTTTCCTAGCTCAGTTCCTCTGTCTAGCCAATTGATAGAAGTCCTTTCATCCCTCCTTAGTTTCCAACCTATCATACAACTCTTCATATGCGTCATCCTTAGCCTTTTCCACCTCTCTCTTTGCCATGCACCACATTTCATTATACTCCTGTCTACTTTCCTCGTCTCTCTGACAATTTCACTCTTTCTTCCCCAACCTCTTTCTCTGTATACTTTCCTGTAACTTCCTCAGTTCACCATCAGGTCTCCTTGTACTCCTTCCTCCATCCACATGTCACACCAAGCAGCTTTCTAGCTGTCTCTCTTACTAGCTCTGCTGCACTTACCCAGATATTTGGTAAATCTTCACTGCCACCCAGTGCCTGTCCTAACTCTTCCTTGAACTCCAACTCACAATCACCCTTTTCCAGTTCCCACCATTTCATCCTTGGTGCTGCCCTTACACTCCTCCTCTTCTTGATCACAAATGTCATCTTACAGACCAACATTCTATGCTGCCTAACCCTGTCACCACTTTACAGTCTCCAATCTCCTTCAAACTGGGCCTCCTGAATTGGATATATTCCTCTGTGTGCATCTTCCTCAACTCTTGTATGTCACTCTATGCTCCTCCCTCTTGTTATAGCATGTATTCACCAGAGCCATGTCCATCCATTTTTCAAAATTCAGCATCATTTCACTGTCTGCATTTCTTTGCTTAACACCATCCATACCCATCACTTCCTCATCCCCTCTGTTCCCTTCACCAATATGCCCATTGATAGCTGCTGCAATCACCACTCTCTCACAATTGGGTACAGTCATCACCATGTCATCCAACTGACTTCACATTTCTTTTTCTCATGCATTGCACAACCAACTTGCATAGCATATGCATTAAAACATTCAAGATTACACCATCACTTTCCAGCTTCATAAACATCACTCTATGAGAAACTCATTTCATCCTCCAAAACACTCTTGGCATACTGTTCCTTCTGTATAACCCCTATCCCCTTCTCGTCCCATCCACACCATGAAAGCACAATCGTGACCTGCCTCCGATACACCTAGCCATACTCTGCTTCCATTTGGGTTCTTGCACATACAACATATCAACCTTCCTCTGGCCATCATATCAGCTAGCTCTGTCCCTATACAAGTCACACTGCCAACATTAAAAGTTCTTACCCTCACTATGGCACTCCTAGCCTTTCTCCTCTTCCTGCCATATGTGTGTTGGACATCCTCCAGGGTATGTCTGTCAATGTAAATGCTACTATGGTATCGTATGACTCAAGTGTGTTACAGCAATATTAAGACAGCGTCGCTAATACTGTCCTATTGCCACCCATATATGTGTGGCATCCTGCAGATGTCCTGCTCTAATGGGTTGAGAGGGATGACTGGGGAATAAAAGTGTGAATACAGTGTGCCATACTGACATAGAACAGAAATGTATATCAGGTATTACCTGTGCACATGTCAGTATGAGTAGGTGTATCTTGGCACCTCATAACAACAGACATGGAATGCAAAATGTCAGTTAAATAAGCTGTACATGTTGTACATGTGTGTAATCTTAGTTACTGTACATCCAACACAGTGACATTTATACAGCTACTGGTTGTTGCATCTCCCTGACACAGCCATGGGTACTACAATAAGCAAGATTATCAGTTTGAAATTAGAGGGGTGTCCAACTGTGTTATGACTTTGTGTCCATGCCTGCTACAGCTATATGAACCCCTGCATAGCTGTATAGACTCAGCAATGCCTTACCTGTAAAACCTGCCTCCACCAAAGTAGATTAATCCTCTTTGCTGGACAGCAGCAATACACAAACCACAGGCCTGGCCCTATATTGGCTGTACATGGTAATGTAGGAACAGGCACCAACTTGGCATCACGTCATCCTTTGTCTGATTAAGCATATAAGATCACAGGTGGATTACTGTAAGGCTAATTATGAGTACAAATTGTAGACATCCACAGAGTCCAATCAAAAGGCCATCTTCACATATGTCTGCAATCTCGGAGGCAACAAATCAACCCACCCTGTAATGGTGGTAAATCAGACCACATACACACACAACATTGCTAATTCTGTCCACCCTCATCTCACCCAGTGCAAATCCTAACATCTGTAACTCTGCCATGTCCAGATCTGACTCCTGCCTTTTTGTCAATGCCACTGTCTCCAACCCATATAACATAGCTGGTCTCACTGCCCTCTTGTAGACCTTCCCTTTTCACTTTTACGGATACTCATCTGTCACAAATAACTCCTGACACTCTTCTCCACCATCTCCATCTTCCCTGTACTCTCTTCTTCACCTTTTCTCCACACTCGTCATTACTCTGAAATATCGATCCCAATCATTTAAATTCATCCAGCATTCCCAAATCTACTCCCTGCATCCTCAACATTCTGCTATCCTCCTTCTTATTCACACACAGATATTCTATCATAGTCTTGCTGACCTTCATTCCTCTCCTCTCTAGAGTATATCTCCACCTCTCCAGGTTCTCCTAAATCGTTCCCTACTCTCAATACAGATCACAACGTCATCTGCACACATCATAGTCAACTTAGACTCCTAGTATGATCTTGTTTGTCACCCTATCCATCACCATTACAAATAAGAAAGGGTTCACAGCTGATCCCTGATGTCATCCACCTCCATCTTAAATGCAGTTGTCACTCCCACCACAGACCTCACCACTGTCACACCACCCTTGTACATATCTTGTACCACTCTTACATCTATCTCTGCCACTCATGACTTCCTCATAGAATACCACAACTCCTCTCTAGACACCCTGGCGTATGCTTTCTCTCAGTCCAGAAAGACACAAACCAACTCCTGACCTTCTCTGTACTTCTCCACCAACACAGTCAGAGAAAATATCACATTTTCAGTGCTCTTTCCTGACATGAAACCATACTGCTCCCTCTCTACTTAATAGCTTCCACTACTCTCTCCCATAACTTCATGCTGTGACTGATCAATGTTATCCCTCTGTAGGTACTACAGCTCTGCATATCAACCTTAGTCTTAAAATGGTACCCAAACACTTTCTTTCTACTCCTCATGCATCCTCTCACTTTCCAAGATATCATTAAACAATCTGGTTAAAAACACCACTACCTTTTCCCCTAAACACCTTCATGCTTTCATGGTTATGTCATGTGGACCAACAGGCTTTCCAGTATTCATCCTCGTCATAGCTATCCTTACTTCCTCCTTGGTAAGGCATTGCACTTCCTGATTCACCATACCCACATCATCCGACCTTCTCTCTCTCATTCTCTTCATTCATCAGCCTCTCAAAGTACTTTGTCCATCTGCTCAACACACTCTCCTCATTTGTATGTTTCCCTCATTATCCTTTATCACCCTTATCTGCTGCACATCTTTCCTAGCTCAGTTCCTCTGTCTAGCCAATTGATAGAAGTCCTTTCATCCCTCCTTAGTTTCCAACCTATCATACAACTCTTCATATGCGTCATCCTTAGCCTTTTCCACCTCTCTCTTTGCCATGCACCACATTTCATTATACTCCTGTCTACTTTCCTCGTCTCTCTGACAATTTCACTCTTTCTTCCCCAACCTCTTTCTCTGTATACTTTCCTGTAACTTCCTCAGTTCACCATCAGGTCTCCTTGTACTCCTTCCTCCATCCACATGTCACACCAAGCAGCTTTCTAGCTGTCTCCTTACTAGCTCTGCTGCACTTACCCAGATATTTGGTAAATCTTCACTGCCACCCAGTGCCTGTCCTAACTCTTCCTTGAACTCCAACTCACAATCACCCTTTTCCAGTTCCCACCATTTCATCCTTGGTGCTGCCCTTACACTCCTCCTCTTCTTGATCACAAATGTCATCTTACAGACCAACATTCTATGCTGCCTAACCCTGTCACCACTTTACAGTCTCCAATCTCCTTCAAACTGGGCCTCCTGAATTGGATATATTCCCTCTGTGTGCATCTTCCTCAACTCTTGTATGTCACTCTATGCTCCTCCCTCTTGTTATAGCATGTATTCACCAGAGCCATGTCCATCCATTTTTCAAAATTCAGCATCATTTCACTGTCTGCATTTCTTTGCTTAACACCATCCATACCCATCACTTCCTCATCCCCTCTGTTCCCTTCACCAATATGCCCATTGATAGCTGCTGCAATCACCACTCTCTCACAATTGGGTACAGTCATCACCATGTCATCCAACTGACTTCACATTTCTTTTTCTCATGCATTGCACAACCAACTTGCATAGCATATGGATTAAAACATTCAAGATTACACCATCACTTTCCAGCTTCATAAACATCACTCTATGAGAAACTCATTTCATCCTCCAAAACACTCTTGGCATACTGTTCCTTCTGTATAACCCCTATCCCTTTCTCGTCCCATCCACACCATGAAAGCACAATCGTGACCTGCCTCCGATACACCTAGCCATACTCTGCTTCCATTTGGGTTCTTGCACATACAACATATCAACCTTCCTCTGGCCATCATATCAGCTAGCTCTGTCCCTATACAAGTCACACTGCCAACATTAAAAGTTCTTACCCTCACTATGGCACTCCTAGCCTTTCTCCTCTCTTCCTGCCATATGTGTGTTGGACATCCTCCAGGGTATGTCTGTCAATGTAAATGCTACTATGGTATCGTATGACTCAAGTGTGTTACAGCAATATTAAGACAGCGTCGCTAATACTGTCCTATTGCCACCCATATATGTGTGGCATCCTGCAGATGTCCTGCTCTAATGGGTTGAGAGGGATGACTGGGGATTAAAAGTGTGAATACAGTGTGCCATACTGACATAGAACAGAAATGTATATCAGGTATTACCTGTGCACATGTCAGTATGAGTAGGTGTATCTTGGCACCTCATAACAACAGACATGGAATGCAAAATGTCAGTTAAATAAGCTGTACATGTTGTACATGTGTGTAATCTTAGTTACTGTACATCCAACACAGTGACATTTATACAGCTACTGGTTGTTGCATCTCCCTGACACAGCCATGGGTACTACAATAAGCAAGATTATCAGTTTGAAATTAGAGGGGTGTCCAACTGTGTTATGACTTTGTGTCCATGCCTGCTACAGCTATATGAACCCCTGCATAGCTGTATAGACTCAGCAATGCCTTACCTGTAAAACCTGCCTCCACCAAAGTAGATTAATCCTCTTTGCTGGACAGCAGCAATACACAAACCACAGGCCTGGCCCTATATTGGCTGTACATGGTAATGTAGGAACAGGCACCAACTTGGCATCACGTCATCCTTTGTCTGATTAAGCATATAAGATCACAGGTGGATTACTGTAAGGCTAATTATGAGTACAAATTGTAGACATCCACCAAGTCCAATCAAAAGGCCATCTTCACATATGTCTGCAATCTCGGAGGCAACAAATCAACCCACCCTGTAATGGTGGTAAATCAGACCACATACACACACAACATTGCTAATTCTGTCCACCCTCATCTCACCCAGTGCAAATCCTAACATCTGTAACTCTGCCATGTCCAGATCTGACTCCTGCCTTTTTGTCAATGCCACTGTCTCCAACCCATATAACATAGCTGGTCTCACTGCCCTCTTGTAGACCTTCCCTTTTCACTTTTACGGATACTCATCTGTCACAAATAACTCCTGACACTCTTCTCCACCATCTCCATCTTCCCTGTACTCTCTTCTTCACCTTTTCTCTACAGTCGTCAATACTCTGAAATATCGATCCCAATCATTTAAATTCATCCAGCATTCCCAAATCTACTCCCTGCATCCTCAACATTCTGCTATCCTCCTTCTTATTCACACACAGATATTCTATCATAGTCTTGCTGACCTTCATTCCTCTCCTCTCTAGAGTATATCTCCACCTCTCCAGGTTCTCCTAAATCGTTCCCTACTCTCAATACAGATCACAACGTCATCTGCACACATCATAGTCAACTTAGACTCCTAGTATGATCTTGTTTGTCACCCTATCCATCACCATTACAAATAAGAAAGGGTTCACAGCTGATCCCTGATGTCATCCACCTCCATCTTAAATGCAGTTGTCACTCCCACCACAGACCTCACCACTGTCACACCACCCTTGTACATATCTTGTACCACTCTTACATCTATCTCTGCCACTCATGACTTCCTCATAGAATACCACAACTCCTCTCTAGACACCCTGGCGTATGCTTTCTCTCAGTCCAGAAAGACACAAACCAACTCCTGACCTTCTCTGTACTTCTCCACCAACACAGTCAGAGAAAATATCACATTTTCAGTGCTCTTTCCTGACATGAAACCATACTGCTCCCTCTCTACTTAATAGCTTCCACTACTCTCTCCCATAACTTCATGCTGTGACTGATCAATGTTATCCCTCTGTAGGTACTACAGCTCTGCATATCAACCTTAGTCTTAAAATGGTACCCAAACACTTTCTTTCTACTCCTCATGCATCCTCTCACTTTCCAAGATATCATTAAACAATCTGGTTAAAAACACCACTACCTTTTCCCCTAAACACCTTCATGCTTTCATGGTTATGTCATGTGGACCAACAGGCTTTCCAGTATTCATCCTCGTCATAGCTATCCTTACTTCCTCCTTGGTAAGGCATTGCACTTCCTGATTCACCATACCCACATCATCCGACCTTCTCTCTCTCATTCTCTTCATTCATCAGCCTCTCAAAGTACTTTGTCCATCTGCTCAACACACTCTCCTCATTTGTATGTTTCCCTCATTATCCTTTATCACCCTTATCTGCTGCACATCTTTCCTAGCTCAGTTCCTCTGTCTAGCCAATTGATAGAAGTCCTTTCATCCCTCCTTAGTTTCCAACCTATCATACAACTCTTCATATGCGTCATCCTTAGCCTTTTCCACCTCTCTCTTTGCCATGCACCACATTTCATTATACTCCTGTCTACTTTCCTCGTCTCTCTGACAATTTCACTCTTTCTTCCCCAACCTCTTTCTCTGTATACTTTCCTGTAACTTCCTCAGTTCACCATCAGGTCTCCTTGTACTCCTTCCTCCATCCACATGTCACACCAAGCAGCTTTCTAGCTGTCTCCCTTACTAGCTCTGCTGCACTTACCCAGATATTTGGTAAATCTTCACTGCCACCCAGTGCCTGTCCTAACTCTTCCTTGAACTCCAACTCACAATCACCCTTTTCCAGTTCCCACCATTTCATCCTTGGTGCTGCCCTTACACTCCTCCTCTTCTTGATCACAAATGTCATCTTACAGACCAACATTCTATGCTGCCTAACCCTGTCACCACTTTACAGTCTCCAATCTCCTTCAAACTGGGCCTCCTGAATTGGATATATTCCCTCTGTGTGCATCTTCCTCAACTCTTGTATGTCACTCTATGCTCCTCCCTCTTGTTATAGCATGTATTCACCAGAGCCATGTCCATCCATTTTTCAAAATTCAGCATCATTTCACTGTCTGCATTTCTTTGCTTAACACCATCCATACCCATCACTTCCTCATCCCCTCTGTTCCCTTCACCAATATGCCCATTGATAGCTGCTGCAATCACCACTCTCTCACAATTGGGTACAGTCATCACCATGTCATCCAACTGACTTCACATTTCTTTTTCTCATGCATTGCACAACCAACTTGCATAGCATATGCATTAAAAACATTCAAGATTACACCATCACTTTCCAGCTTCATAAACATCACTCTATGAGAAACTCATTTCATCCTCCAAAAACACTCTTGGCATACTGTTCCTTCTGTATAACCCCTATCCCCTTTCTCGTCCCATCCACACCATGAAAGCACAATCGTGACCTGCCTCCGATACACCTAGCCATACTCTGCTTCCATTTGGGTTCTTGCACATACAACATATCAACCTTCCTCTGGCCATCATATCAGCTAGCTCTGTCCCTATACAAGTCACACTGCCAACATTAAAAGTTCTTACCCTCACTATGGCACTCCTAGCCTTTCTCCTCTCTTCCTGCCATATGTGTGTTGGACATCCTCCAGGGTATGTCTGTCAATGTAAATGCTACTATGGTATCGTATGACTCAAGTGTGTTACAGCAATATTAAGACAGCGTCGCTAATACTGTCCTATTGCCACCCATATATGTGTGGCATCCTGCAGATGTCCTGCTCTAATGGGTTGAGAGGGATGACTGGGGATTAAAAGTGTGAATACAGTGTGCCATACTGACATAGAACAGAAATGTATATCAGGTATTACCTGTGCACATGTCAGTATGAGTAGGTGTATCTTGGCACCTCATAACAACAGACATGGAATGCAAAATGTCAGTTAAATAAGCTGTACATGTTGTACATGTGTGTAATCTTAGTTACTGTACATCCAACACAGTGACATTTATACAGCTACTGGTTGTTGCATCTCCTGACACAGCCATGGGTACTACAATAAGCAAGATTATCAGTTTGAAATTAGAGGGTGTCCAACTGTGTTATGACTTTGTGTCCATGCCTGCTACAGCTATATGAACCCCTGCATAGCTGTATAGACTCAGCAATGCCTTACCTGTAAAACCTGCCTCCACCAAAGTAGATTAATCCTCTTTGCTGGACAGCAGCAATACACAAACCACAGGCCTGGCCCTATATTGGCTGTACATGGTAATGTAGGAACAGGCACCAACTTGGCATCACGTCATCCTTTGTCTGATTAAGCATATAAGATCACAGGTGGATTACTGTAAGGCTAATTATGAGTACAAATTGTAGACATCCACCAAGTCCAATCAAAAGGCCATCTTCACATATGTCTGCAATCTCGGAGGCAACAAATCAACCCACCCTGTAATGGTGGTAAATCAGACCACATACACACACAACATTGCTAATTCTGTCCACCCTCATCTCACCCAGTGCAAATCCTAACATCTGTAACTCTGCCATGTCCAGATCTGACTCCTGCCTTTTTGTCAATGCCACTGTCTCCAACCCATATAACATAGCTGGTCTCACTGCCCTCTTGTAGACCTTCCCTTTTCACATTTACGGGTACTCATCTGTCACAAATAACTCCTGACACTCTTCTCCACCATCTCCATCTTCCCTGTACTCTCTTCTTCACCTTTTCTCCACACTCGTCATTACTCTGAAATATCGATCCCAATCATTTAAACTCATCCAGCTTTCCCAAATCTACTCCCTGCATCCTCAACATTCTGCTATCCTCCTTCTTATTCACACACAGATATTCTATCATAGTCTTGCTGACCTTCATTCCTCTCCTCTCTAGAGTATATCTCCACCTCTCCAGGTTCTCCTAAATCGTTCCCTACTCTCAATACAGATCACAACGTCATCTGCAAACATCATAGTCAACTTAGACTCCTAGTATGATCTTGTTTGTCACCCTATCCATCACCATTACAAATAAGAAAGGGTTCACAGCTGATCCCTGATGTCATCCACCTCCATCTTAAATGCAGTTGTCACTCCCACCACAGACCTCACCACTGTCACACCACCCTTGTACATATCTTGTACCACTCTTACATCTATCTCTGCCACTCATGACTTCCTCATAGAATACCACAACTCCTCTCTAGACACCCTGGCGTATGCTTTCTCTCAGTCCAGAAAGACACAAACCAACTCCTGACCTTCTCTGTACTTCTCCACCAACACAGTCAGAGAAAATATCACATTTTCAGTGCTCTTTCCTGACATGAAACCATACTGCTCCCTCTCTACTTAATAGCTTCCACTACTCTCTCCCATACTTCATGCTGTGACTGATCAATGTTATCCCTCTGTAGGTACTACAGCTCTGCATATCAACCTTAGTCTTAAAATGGTACCCAAACACTTTCTTTCTACTCCTCATGCATCCTCTCACTTTCCAAGATATCATTAAACAATCTGGTTAAAAACACCACTACCTTTTCCCCTAAACACCTTCATGCTTTCATGGTTATGTCATGTGGACCAACAGGCTTTCCAGTATTCATCCTCGTCATAGCTATCCTTACTTCCTCCTTGGTAAGGCATTGCACTTCCTGATTCACCATACCCACATCATCCGACCTTCTCTCTCTCATTCTCTTCATTTATCAGCCTCTCAAAGTACTTTGTCCATCTGCTCAACACACTCTCCTCATTTGTATGTTTCCCTCATTATCCTTTATCACCCTTATCTGCTGCACATCTTTCCTAGCTCAGTTCCTCTGTCTAGCCAATTGATAGAAGTCCTTTCTTCCCTCCTTAGTTTCCAACCTATCATACAACTCTTCATATGTGTCATCCTTAGCCTTTTCCACTGCTCTCTTTGCCATGCACCACATTTCATTATACTCCTGTCTACTTTCCTCATCTCTCTGACAATTTCACTCTTTCTTCCCCAACCTCTTTCTCTGTATACTTTCCTGTAACTTCCTCAGTCCACCATCATGTCTTCTTGTACTCCTTCCTCCATCCACATGTCACACCAAGCAGCTTTCTAGCTGTCTCCCTTACTAGCTCTGCTGCACTTACCCAGATATTTGGTAAATCTTCACTGCCACCCAGTGCCTGTCTTAACTCTTCCTTGAACTCCACCTCACAATCACCCTTTTCCAGTTCCCACCATTTCATCCTTGGTGCTGCCCTTACACTCCTCCTCTTCTTGATCACAAATGTCATCTTACAGACCCACATTCTATGCTGCCTAACTACTCTTTCCCCCCTGTCACCACTTTACAGTCTCCAATCTCCTTCAAACTGGGCCTCCTGCATTGGATATATTCCCCCTGTGTGCATCTTCCTCAACTCTTGTATGTCACCCTATGCTCCTCCCTCTTGTTATAGCACATATTCACCAGAGCTATGTCAATCCGTTTTTCAAAATTCACCACCATCTCACTGTCTGCATTTCTTTGCTTTACACCATCCATACCCATCACGTCCTCATCCCCTCTGTTCCCTTCACCAATATGCCCATTGATAGCTGCTGCAATCACCTCTCTCTCACACTTGGGTACAGTCATCACCATGTCATCTAACTGACTTCACATTTCTTTATCTCATGCATTGCACAACCAACTTGCATAGCATATGCATTAAAAACATTCAAGATTACACCATCACTTTCCAGCTTTATAAACATCACTCTATGAGACACTCATTTCATCCTCCAAAAACACTCTTGGCATACTGTTCCTTCTGTATAACCCCTACCCCCTTTCTCGTCCCATCCACACCATGATAGTACAATCGTGACCTGCCTCCTATACACCTAGCCATACTCTGCTTCCATTTGGGTTCTTGCACATACAACATATCAACCTTCCTATGGCTATCATATCAGCTAGCTCTGTTCCTATACAAGTCACACTGCCAACATTAAAAGTTCTTACCCTCACTATGGCACTCCTAGCCTTTCTCCTCTCTTCCTGCCATATGTGTGTTGGACATCCTCCAGGGTATGTCTGTCAATGTAAATGCTACTATGGGATCGTATGACTCAAGTGTGTTACAGCAATATTAAGACAGCGTCGCTAATACTGTCCTATTGCCACCCATATATGTGTGGCTTCCTACAGATGTCCTGCTCTAATGGGTTGAGAGGGATGACTGGGGAATAAAAGTGTGAATACAGTGTGCCATACTGACATAAAACAGAAATGTATATCAGGTATTACCTGTGCACATGTCAGTATGAGTAGGTGTATCTTGGCACCTCATAACAACAGACATGGAATGCAAAATGTTAGTTAAATAAGCTGTACGTGTTGTACATGTGTGTAATCTTAGTTACTGTACATCCAACACAGTGACATTTATACAGCTTCTGGTTGTTGCATCTCCCTGACACAGCCATGGGTACTACAATAAGCAAGATTATCAGTTTGAAATTAGAGGGGTGTCCAACTGTGTTATGACTTTGTGTCCATGCCTACTACAGCTATATGAACCCCTGCATAGCTGTATGGACTCAGCAATACCTTACCTGTAAAACCTGCCTCCACCAAAGTAGAGTAATCCTCTTTGCTGGACAGCAGCAATACACAAACCACAGACCTGGCTCTATATTGGCTGTACATGGTAATGTAGGAACAGGCACCGACTTGGCATCAAGTCATCCTTTATCTGATTAAGCATATAAGATCACAGGTGGATTACTGTAAGGCTAACTATGAGTACAAATTGTAGACATCCACCAAGTCCAATCAAAAGGCCATCTTCACATATGTCTGCAATCTCGGAGGCAACAAATCAACCCACCCTGTAATGGTGGTAAATCAGACCACATACACACACAACATAGCTATAGCCAACCTGCTGCAGATAGGTTTAAGGCAAACATCACCACCCTGGCTCAGCATCACTATAGGTGGATACGCACAGCACCTAGACCCCTCCCCTCATCACCAGTGAGCAGGTACATATTGCCTACTGAAAGGCAACAAATGTAAGTATTCATGGGACTTGATAACATCCCTTTCCACATCATACATGAACTCAGGCATGTGCTCCCAGCTCCATTACACACTGTAGTCACACCAAGCCTCGGCACCATCCACACCCCATCTGCATGGAAGATGGCTAATGTCATTCCTCTACACAGACATGAATGAGGAATAGAGGATTATGCAATTAACTGGCCATTATTGGGGGGAATATGACACATCTGGACCAGGAGTGCAATGCAAGCTGATACTGTGCTGATAGATTACAGGGGTATGGAGTGGTTGTGAGTGGTGGCTACAGGTATTCAATGTAGATGTGCAGGTTCTGTACATAGTCTTGCCAAATGTATGAGGTCCTGTGATGTGTTTCCCTGTTTATGTCTTCCAGGTGCAATGTTGCATCAGCGAAGGGCATCTTCCTCAGCAGCTGAGACAAATATAATAATAGAAGCCATACTATAGAACGATGCCATAATGTTTGGCCAGAGCTAGCAACATCTGTGCAAGAATACTGCTCTGTGAGACAACCTTGTTCACAGAGTAAACACTGTCAGCCTGCATGCACGTACATATGAGCAGGTCCGGCATCGTGCAACCGACCTGATACGCCATGCCCAGCAAAGGGCTGCTGTTTTGGCTAGGGACCGCACAGTCACACGTGGAGGCCCAGCCATGCAGCCCCTAACTGACACCCACTGAGGAGCTCCTCACCAACCTTGGGGCACCCATCCCAGTACAAGATTGGGGTACAGACCCCCACATGCTGGAGGCGGGTGGCACCCAGAGAATGGATGAGGAGTGTGCAGGTAAGGTCCAAGTGGAGATTACTAGACTAGTGTAGTAGACATACTTGTATCTGTAGAGTATCTACCTGCATGTGTCAGGTCACAATGCAGTTGTGGATGGGATTTCCTAATGTACAGAAGTGCACATCTATGGTGGAGGACAGCAAATTGTGTAGTATTGGTTGTATTTTAAATGTTCAGACATGCTCCATCCATCCCGTACCAATGCTACATGTGAGTCTGCTGACAATACCTCTCTCCCACAACTACCTAGGTCCCTCTGGTCTGCATTTGTGACAGCAGCCTGAAGCTGGTGAGTATACACTGCGGTGGTTTACCAATATCCCATGCATGTGAAGGGCATGCAATTTACCATGCACACAACTGTCACTCATAGCTTTATATGCATGTTAACTTGTAGTGGGGTTAACTGCACTGCATCATAGTGGTTACCACAGGGGCCTATCTGAAGAGAATGTAACATTCCTGTAGCATACCTCGCAACCTGCCAGTGCAAGACTTCTGGACAGAGACCAACAAAATGGAGGGACAACAGCCTAAGGTAGAGACATGTGTGAAACACTACTTTTATACAGTGGATATAAACAGTGTACACACCCCTGTTAAGATGTCATGTGTTTGTGATATACACAAATTCAGACCAAGATATGTCAGTCCACACCTTTTCCAACCTTTAACGTGACCTATAACATAAACAATTCACTTGTAAAACCAAACAATATGTTGGGCAATAAATATGGAGTATACAAACCTTACAATAAGCTGGATGCATACATGTGCACACCCTTCAAATAATATTTTATTGCAGCAGCTTGTGATTTACTGACAACATTCAGCCTGCTTGAGTACACACCTGCCATCAAGTAAAGGCACTCTGAGTAACACCAACTAACAATCTGCTGTCTAAGTAGGATATTCATGAAATTTGCTCAGTTACCTGCAACAGCAACAGCCATGGCTTGCAGACAGCTTACAAAGCAGTGAAGGGATCTCATATTTGAAAGATATCAGTCAGGAGTAGGGTACAATAACATTACCACAACATTGCATACACCATGGAACACAGTGGAGACAGTCATCAAAAGATGGATTGAATATGGGACAACAGTGCTGCTGAAATTAACCTGACATCCTTCCAAAACTGAAGAAAAGACATGTTAAAACCTGGTCAGGGAGGCTGCCAGGAGACATGCATCACTGAGGGAGTTGCAGGAATCTCTTGCAAGTACAGGTGTTGTGCACTACATGTGAGAGCAATGTCCCATATTCCGCATAAATCTGGCCTATGGGTTGGGGCAGAAGATGGAAGTATGTCCCCACACCAAAAAACATCGAGGGGTTGATACAGTTTGCAATACAGCACATCAAGTCTACCAAAGGCATGTGTGAAAATGTGTTATGGTTGAATGAGACTATGGATTGACCTCACAGTCACAGTACCAAAAGGTATGTGTGGTGCACAAGCAACACCTCTCTTCACCTGAAGACCACCATCCCCATGGTGAATCATGCTGATGGCATTGGCCTGCTGTGGGGATGCTGCTTCAAAGCCAGAACTGAGCCTGTAGTCAAGGTGGTGGGAATTCTAAACAGTTCCAAATAACACTTGCATCTGGCTGAAATCCACCAGGCATCTGCAAGAAACCTGCGGATGGGGAGGGGTGCCAGCCTTCAACATGACAAAGACCCAAAGCATACATCTAAAGCTACCTAAGGATGGCTCCACCTGAACACACTCATGGTTATGGATTGGCCCAGCCAGAACCTAGACCTAAACCAGATAGAAAAACTCCAGTGTGACCTGATGAGGGCCATGCACATGAGCTGCCCTTGCAATCTGACATAGTTGGTGGACCTTTGCAAGGAAGAGTGGCCAGATAATGCCAAGACAAGATGTGCCATGCTCATAGACACCTTCCCAAGAAGAGTGAATGCTGTAAGTCACTTACAAGGTGCTTCAACAAAGTATAATTTTAAGGATGTGCACATTTATGCAACCACCATATTGTACATATTTCATTCATTATATTTTACATGCAACACATTTGTTTGTTTATCGATTGGATTGCACAGGTCAAATGTCACAAGAAAGGAGGGCAATTTTTTGATTACATTATTGTGGTTTCATTTTATATATTACAAGAACATGGCTGTTAACAGGGTTGTGTACACTTATTATATCTACTGTAAGCTTAGAAGGTTGGTGGTGTAATAGGATTGTGTGACCATACATTTACTGCTGGTTTGGAGGTCTGAAACTCATATGTATGTCATGAATTAATGATGTCACTCCTCAGATCATCCCAGTTATGTATCAGACAAACAAAGGGGTTATGAGAAACAGAGAAAACATATGAGGCAGACATCTACACATTCTGCAAGGATCTGTACAGTTGTGAGATATGTTCTTTAGTAGTTGCCACTGTGCTATACAGGTGAGCAACAATGATATGTACATGGGTGCAGTCTGTGCTGGGGAAGGGCCATCACCTACTAACACCACTCATGTATCCCAGAGCTCTATATTGTTAGTTACTTGGAGTAAAACTGGTTGCAATGCATGATGTTGAGGGCCGTGTGTCATGCATGTTACCGTTTGGGTAATGCTAGGTCTGTGTGTTTGTGCACGTGTGTACATGTGTGCATGCATGTGTGTGTGTGTGTGTGTGCATGTGTGTGTGTGTGTGTGTGCATGTGTGCATGTCTGCGTGTGTGTACCAGCCAACCTTAAAGTGCAGGTATTAATGTGCATATGTTTTCTTCCCCTCACAGGTGTCAATGAGGTTCGGGTCCCTCCCACTTGGAAACTGATGTCAGTGTCTCTGCAGACTCTGACAATGATGATAGGAATAGTGAGGTACAGGTGGGGTTGTCAGGTGCTGAAACTGTGCCAATGGTTGGCACCCCACTGTTGTCCACACCATCCCCGCACACAGTGACAATGCCCACAGATACCCTGTCACCAGTGGCCACAGATGGACAGTTGGCAGGTGGTGACATGGAACAGGCTAGTGTGGTGACTATGGCAGGTGAGAGTGTAGACACAGGCCATAGCCAGAGTGCAGGCAAGGTCCCACACAGGTGGATAGACAGGGGTGCTCACAGGAGGATTGATGCTCAACAAGCCACTGTTACAAGTGCCACAGCAGGTGTCACCAGATGCATGTTTTGGGCTGTCATGGATGCACAGGCATGTAGTGAACACAACACCAGACAAATACTCAGGGTGGTGGATGCAATTCTTCCTTATTTACATGGCAACATACGTGACCTTGTTGAGGTCACATTTCAAAATACTGAGGTCATGAATAGACAGTGGGGTGAAACCCTGGCAGTCCTTGACCATGGCGTGTCTGTGCTAGAGTGTGTGGTAGGATATGGGCATCGGCCATGTTGATGTAGGGCAGCACCAACATCAGCTGAGAGTCTACAGGGTGATGCACCTTCACACTCCTGCAGTGGCAGTGACAACAGCACTAGTGAAAGCGGGTTGCAGTCCACATCACAATGGAGCAGGCTGTGGGCACATGGTCCTGGCTGGTTCAGTCAGGGACATGGATCCAGCAGACAGCAGTCACCATCAGGAAGCAGTACTGCATCTGGCCTTGGGCCTGGTGGTGCCAGTGAGACCACCGGCAGGACCGTGTCCATGGCTAGAGATGGTAAACTGAACACCCTGCAATGCACGGTCCACAGCTGTCCAACATATCCCTGTGTAGGACAGCCACAAGGCATGACTGTCTATATACATACACACACACACACACACACACACACACACACACACACACACACACACACACACACACACACACACACACACACACACACACACACACACACACACACACACACACACACATCTGTATCACAGACAGGTCACCTCCAGACACACACAGCACCTCTACATAGCCCCATCTATTGGATACCCTTCCAAACACACACACATGATGTCAACTGTATGGCCCAGCCTAGGCCTCTGGCAAACCCACACCACACCCTGTGCATACGATGATATCTGTGTCACATCCCTGTCATCCATACCATTGATGCAGGGACATGCTAATATGAGTCTGATCCACAGGGCGAATATAGTACAGTGTAGCTATGTAATACTGTGTAAGGTGCTGTCTGCTTGCATTTGTTATGGGTAAACATACAGGTTTATGCACCTTATTAGCCAGGAGGCATTATTGCTGTTAGCACCACTGACTGAATGTAGTCTGACATGCTGTATTCTGTTTGTGTTCCAGGTGTCTATGTGTCTGCAGGCTGTGGCCTTGCAGACATTACCAAGAGGAGTATGGCAGAGTGGGAATACACCAACCATGTCATAGGCAAGGTACAGCTTTATATGTACATGTACCATGTGTGTACGCATGCAAAAGTGGGTGAGGGACACTGTTGTCAGACAGTGTGACCTTCCATACATACCCCTTGTCACAGACAGGTAGCCTTCAGACATGTCACCTCAGTGTTGTGTAGTACCACAGGCTCATACATACAGACTAGATTACTGCAGTACTGTCAGCATGTCCCTCACAAGCGTACCCATTATATTAACTGCAACAGATTCACCTGTCAACACCTGTTGGCCCTGCCATTTCTTTCCCATGCACTCAACCCTGATGCAGTTGGTGAGGGCATGCATGATACTGTGTATGACAGGTTTGTGGTATGCATTCCGGAGTTCACAGGGTGGAACAGGGAGAAAAAATGATATATCCTTTGCATACACACAGCAAGGCCTGACACAGGGGATCTGCATCCAGTAACACAAACACAGTTGGCAATAGACAGATTAATAACCTACATATCCACTTTGTTGTACTGTAGTAATACATAGACATGACATGCCCAACATAGACATAACCCACTACCTCTTACAACATGTAATTTTGTGAATGCCTTCATGGATTGTGAGATAACCCACCAGAAATAGCATCTGGAGTTGTGTATTGCTCCTACAAGCCTGGACAAGTGATAGGGTAGCAAGTGTTCTATCAGCATGATGTTTCAGTCAGATATGATACCTGATGCTGGCATGTGTGTCACTACACTCACTGTGGCCAATTTGGAAACAATATCACATACATGGGCATTGTGGGACACAGACACATATAGGTTGCAAGCATCTGGATATTCCATAGACATCTGTACAGAGGACTGGTATGGCCTGTACAATGGTTTAACATGCTGTGTGTGAGGCAGATGCTATTACCACGCTATATAAAGTAATGCCATTTGGAAGTGGTAAACAGGCATGGATGGTACACACATCAAAATGGTATAAGCCAAACAGGACACGATCCTCATCCAAACACACACATAGTTGCCAGTATTGAGATTAGAACCCCTACCTATATAGTTATTACTACTATAGTGCTACACTGTTATCAGACATGCCACAGAGCTTATGGTATAATCCACACAGTATGTGATTCTCTCATAAACAGTTGTCAGTATTGAGATTAGAACTGCTACCTATCTAGTTATTACTACTATAGTGTAATGCACTTATCAGACGCACCACGCAGCTTATATTATTTCACCTCATCCCAAGATACTTCTAAGGTGAATGAAATCAACAGGCCTAGTAAAGTAGGGTGATGGGAAGTGTACAGGTTGGTACACAGCTCAAAATGGTATAACCCACACAGTGTATGATTATCATCCAAACACACACACATATACACGCACACACTTACCAGTATTGAGATTAGATCCCCTGCCTATCTAGTTATTTCTACTATAGTGCCACTCAGTTATCGCATACGCTACAGAGCTTACTGGGCTGAAAACTGGCCAAAGGTGCTGATAATTGCACAGCTGAGGTAAACTATTACATGTGCCAGAAAGTCTGCTTTCGGTTTTCCCCTTAGATCTTGCTAGTTCTTTCTCTCTTGCACTTCAAATAGCCTAATAGCTTTGCACTTCAACAGGTATCAATTATTCTAGCACACATGAGAGCCATCAGCAGTAGTCAATCTTCAAAGAATTAGCTCCAGTACTTGGTAGTTATGACCACCACTCCTGGCATGATTAAAGTGTAGTTCTCTGTGCTTTCGCCCATTAACCTGGTGCACTTAGGCATTCTGAGGCACTGTTTCAACTGCCTCATTGTACACAGACAACCCTCTTCTCTAAACTCCCAACACTCAGACTTGTGAGAGATACCCCTATATCACCAAATTGGAAGATATGTACTCTCCAGCGAAGACTGGACATGCTGGTCAAGAGGAGAAGGTCAACACCTGCACCACACCACATGGAACACATAACCCTCAAGAAAACCCACTATCACAGCTCTGACATACAAACAAAAACCACACACCCACCTTCACAGAGGAACTCAATAAACATTTACCCAAACAGCAGAGACCACAAAGACAGACACCTACTTGACCACCACAACACAGCACAAAACACAGGACACATATCTCACCTACACAGTGTGCCACTCAAGCTAAGCCCCTAAGGCTAACCACCTTGCCCAATACAGTTATCATAGATGACTCAATAGTGAGGCACACAGATGTCCCACTCACTAGGTTGAAATTGGAGAAGGTACTGTCTATCAGGTGCCAGAATCCAACACATAACACACTCATTCGGGTCACTCCACAACTACTAGTATCACTCTGTCATTGTCCATGTGGATGTGAATGACCTGAAATGCACCTCCCTGGACTACATGAAAACAGACATGGTGGAGCTCTCAGATTATGTGGGCAAGGCAGGTATGACAGTGGCCCTTAGCAGTATACTACTGTCACCCAGAATGATACCGGAGTACAAACAACAAATGATTGACTTCAACAACTGACTTAAGTGCCTGGTGTCATTCTCAGGGGATGCAGTATCTGTCTGCTTGGGATGACATGATTGAAAGACTGTGATGCCTTGCCAGAGATGGCCTGCATCCATCACCCCTGGGTTTCCAGGTACTGGCCAAGTCTCTTGCCACCCCTATAGTACCCTTTTAGGTGGTGTTCCATATCAAATTACCACCATAACAGCTATAAATAAATGCAATCTGATGGTCATGCTGCTCAACACTAGACGTCTAAATCTCAAGATGCTGTCACTTGAAGAACTCCTCAAAATGGAGAACATTGGCATTTTTGCTGTAATGGAGACCTGGTTTTCAGCAGCAGACAGCACCCATGCACTACCAGGCTATAACTCATTTCACACCTGTCAGCCCCAAAACATGGACTACAGCTCCAAAGGTGGTGGTGTTTCCATATTTATAATGGATATGCACACCTTCAGACTAGTATCTCAGCATAATGCATCTGAGATACTTCAGTTACAACTGACATTGGGTAATAGTGCAATCCAGGTCATAGCCTGCTATAGATCCACATCCATGTCCCTAGACTCTCATTCAACATTCCCCAACACCCTGGAATCTATCAAGGTCCAGCCCAACACTCACATACTGGAAGACTTCAACTGCCCCTCCATCAGCTGGGAAAAGTACTCAAGCACTAATACACTGGCCCAATGCTTCCTGGAATTCATCAGTTCCAATGCCCTGGACCACCTCATTCTGAACCCCAGTAGAGGAAGCAACATTCCACCTGTGTTGATTACTAATAGATGGGACCGGTGCTCGACAACAGTAGTTAATCCCTACCTGGTCAGATCCAGCCATAAAGAAATCCCCATGGAAATCCACATCTCACCAACAACCCTCACAAATGCAAACAACTTGAAAAACTTCTCCAAAGCTGACTTTGGACTCCTAAATTCTGAGGTGGCTAACTTTACAGCACTCATGCCAATGGAAAATAGCTGCATGATTGCTGAATCATACACAAATGCACTGTAAAAACATGTACATAAATGCATGGAACTAGCCATACCCAACAGAACCAAGACATTCACCTCCAAACACTGAAGGCCAATATGGTGGTTCCCTGACATTAATAAACTACACAACAGAAGGAATAAACTGTTGCAGAAAAGGTGGAGTCCCAAGACTGGAAAAACTCCCTTATTATCCTCAACAACAACTTGAGATCCCTCATGAAATCATCTAACGCCAGCTATGATGGCAGAATTGCAGCAGATACTGACAACAATCACAAAGCCTTTGATAGTTATATCAAGAACCTCCATGACAATACCCAGAAGTGCTCTGAGTTACTGCACAATGCTACCTCTTATACTGAGAAAACAGATGTTGCCAACATTCTTGCCAACACATTCAGTGCCAGCTTTGTCCTACTCTCCCCCCAAGGGAACAATCACAATGCCAGGGAATGTCAGTCACTCAGCATTACTGCAGCTCAGGTTAAACCTGCATTCTCCATGGGCAAGAATACAGCTTCCATGGGACCCAAACATATCCCTGGCTGTGTTCTACATGAACTACAAAGAGACCCAGCACCACATCTGTGTGCCCTGTTCAGTCACGTCCTCACCTCAGGCTTTGTCCCTCCTAAATGGCACAGTGCTACAGTCATCACTCTTCATAAAGGGGTAGTGGCTACACACCCTGGGAATTATTGGCCCATTAGCCTGACGAGTCTGATATGTACGGCTATGGAGCACATCATCAGGGACCTGATCGACAAAGATATAGGTAATCTCCTAACTCTGGACCCCGCACAGTTTGACTTTGTGAAAGGGAGATCATGCCTGCTCAACCTGGTTGACTTCTTTGAGTCAGTCACCAGGACTGTGTATGAAGGTAAGGCACTGCATACAGCTTATATAGATCTGGCCAAGGCTTTTGATACCATTCCTCAGTCAGGAATTATTGATGAACCCACCAAACTAGGCATCAACCCCTATATCACTAGGTGGGTTGCAAATTAGCAAACAGATATAACACATGGTGTGAAAGTAGCAAACTCCAAGTCAGACTGCCAATCAGTCATGAGTGGAGTCCCACAGGGATCACTCCTGGGTACTCTCCTGTTCACGATCTACTTCTCATGAGTCCAGGCTAACACAAAGGAACTCTAGCTGACCAAGTTCACAGATGACTACAAGGTGGGAGCCATCATTAACTCCACAAGTGATGCAGACATCCTACAGAAAGGCATCACTGAGACCAATGACTGGTGTGGAATCCATGGCCTGAAGCTTAACACCACAAAATGCATCATCAGCCCCTTTGGTAAAAACTCAGCTCCGACTAAGTACCACATTGAAGGGAGCCCACTGAACACTGTAGGTGTTATAAGAGATCTAGGGACACAGGTTGACAGCAACCTCTCCTTCAACCACCACATTGCCACTGTGGTCAGGAAGTCCTTCTATGTGGCACATCTTATTACCAAGGGTTTTGCATCCAGGAAGAAAGAGATCATCATCTCGGTCTACTCTTCCTTCATTAGACCAATCATCAAATATAATGGCCCATTTGGCAATTACCTCACTAGACACCTGCAACAGCTGGAGAGGCCACAGAAGTACCTCACAAAGAGGATCCTAGACATTAAACACATGTTCTACACAGACAGATTCAAAAGACTCCAGGTATTCTCTGTCTTATATCACCTACTTAAAGGCAATCTCTGCTTGACTTGCAAAGGCATGTCTGACCCAGCTCTTTTAGAAATGCTACATTTAAAGTCATCCCAATCCCTCTGCACCACACCCTGCAGAGACCTCAACCTCATTACCACAATCAACACAACATGCTGGATTCACAGGTTCCTCACCCAGAGCACCTAGTTGACCCAGTTCCAGAGAAATCTTGATGAGTGGATGGGTAATAGAAAGTTCACCACAGGGATCAGTCCAGTGGCTCTTGATAGAGGCACTGGGAACTAATGTTGGGTGGCATAATGGCAGAGCACTTCCATGGGCTAGAAATGGGTTATGAAACCCGACAAGGGGGTGGTTGTTGTCATGTCTAAGCAACATTACAATAACAGAATAAATACTTTGTTACTCGATGATATGCTGTATGAAGAGGTATACAAGAGTTTTGTTAATCTTTCATATCACAAAATTGATCTTATGTTACAAGATTTGCATGACCAAGGGATTACTGGTGTTGGTTTGTTACAGTTTCTACAAGTGAAATTTCCCAAAGTGCCATGTATCTTTGGTATTCCAAAGATACACAAGGATAAAATAGACCTCCCCATGAGACCAATTGTTAGTGCCAGTGGTTCAAAAACACAGTTTATGGGAAAATACCTAGACTGTGTCTTGAAGGAAGTGTTAAAGGGGAAGAACATAAATGCATAGACTCTTGGCATTTTCTTAGTAAATTTAATAATTTGCAACATGATGAAAAAAATATGTTTTTAACTGCTGATGTTGTCAATCTGTATAACTCCATTCCACATTCTGTGGATATCAAATGGTTCGAAGAATGTTTATATGAAAGTTCGCTATTCCACAATGACCAGGTGGTTATACTTGTTACACTCATGGAAGTTATGTTAAAAAACAACTTTATCTTTTTTGAGGGACAGTATTTCCTTCAGAAAACAGGGGTAGCAATGGGGGCCATATGTGCCCCCATTTTGGCAAATATTGTCATGTTAATGTGAGAAAGGTTCAGCTCTCCATATGTACTTAAATGGAGTTTATTTTTACGTTATATAGATTACTTTTTTTTTTTATGGACCGGTGATGTTAAAGACATTCAAGATTTTATGAGTTACATCAACAGCACTACTGATTTTTTTAAGTTCACTTATTCATACAGTTTTGACAGCATCAACTATTTTGATGTTGTGATAAAAAAGGAATCCAATTCACATTTTATTAGTGACCTCTTTAGGAAGCCTACTCACAGTAACAGTCTACTGCATTATCACTGTAGCCATCCTATACATGTGAAGACAGGCTTAGTCAAAGGCCAGTTAGTTAGACTTGCCTGTATGGTCACTAAAAATGATAAATTCCTTTTTCGATGTAATGAGCTTATAGAGATGTTCAGGTCCAGAGAATACCCATCAGATTTGTTAAAGAACTCCCTCAGTGAGATTTACACGAAGAGAGAGAAGAGAATTATTACACCATTATTAAGTTATAATAGTGAAGTTCTTTATATTTGTTCAATGGAAATTCCCTTAACTCAGGATAATTTACAAAACAAGGATTATAAATGTTCTTTTGTCCCTAGATTTACAGTGAATCACCAAAATATACTAGACATTTTGAACATAAACTGGCAAATTTTCCAGGGATATGATGGTATATTAGAAAATAAAATAGGATCTAGACCACGGATGGTGTTCAGGAGGGGAATCACTTTTAAAAATCTATTAGAAAATAAGGGTATTGTTCCCCTACAAAATGGGGTTCCAGGTATGAAAAAGTGTGGGTGTTGTGCTCAATATCATTTGGTGAAACACACAAACAAAATTAAAATCATCAATACCCATATAAGAATAACTGGGAAATATACATGTAACACTCTATGAGTAATCTATACTGCACTATGATCGGAATGCAAAGGTTTTTACATTGGAAAAACCAAAAGAAAGCTCAAGGAAAGAATGTATGAGCATGGAAGGGATATAAAAAAATCACAACACTAATAGTGCTTTATTTAGACATATAGAAAAATATCCTACACATAGTTTTAAGTCTGTTGTTATATAAAAAGTACCCCAAGACCCCAGAGGTGAACCATGTGAGGACACACTAGACTTCAAAGAACTTTGTTGGCAAATTAGGTTGAACACACATATAAAACCTGGGTTAAATGATGGTATTAGTTTCAGCAGTTTTTTAAAACTGCATTCTTATATAAGAACAAGTTTCATGAATTATACATCAGTGCATGTTTTTTATCTTATGTAATATATAATATAATATGCTTGCTGTAATAACATTTTATATGTAGGTTGGGAAAGGCAATATACCCCCAGATTTACTATTCTTTCATGCCGGAGTAGCTTAGTTCTGCACAGAAGCAGCCGTTTAGGAGCAGGACGCTAGCTCGCCATGCATATTAATGAAGGCACGCTGTCTGAGCGCCTACTTTTACATGGAGCATGTAAGAGTGCAGGGGGTGTGTCTGAGAGCAGAGCTCTCAGAATATACACACTACCACAATGAAGAACAGCAGAAAGGCCAAAGAAATCAGCGAGACCACTCATAGGTGTTCACATATCACCAGCAACATTCCTTCACGTGTACAACAGCAAGTAAATACAAATAAAATGAACAAAACCTTTTTTTTGTTTATTAAAAATCCGATTAAAGCTAACCATAGATGGGCAGGTGAGCCCATCGTTTAGCTACGGTTAATGCAGCTTAAATGGCTGAAGAGGATAACAAGGAAGATATATACAAATGAAGTGGTATAGCAGTAGTGTAGTGGGCAGAGCATTTGCCTTATGAGCAGGCATTTCCAGTTCAAGTACCACTGCAGTACATTCCATTTTTCCATGGCAAATCATGTTATGACCAATATTTTTATTACATAACCAACTAAATAACATATATTTGTGAACTGGAGTACTGCATTAAATGCACATGTGAGGTGCCAGTGTCAAAATGTTGCAAAGTCCCCAGATAAGCACATGTGCCCCATACAGTATATGTACAGAGGAATCATGGATACAAATGGATGGCAAAAATGTGTAATTTGTGACAACTCCATACAGCTTCCAAATCCTCCACCTTCCCAAGAAACATGAGATATAACTGTCCAAATCAGTGTAATTGTAAGCGGGAGTAAGCACTAGTAAGCAAGTGTAAACTCAAATAAGCAGTAGTAAGCATATTTAAGCACTAGTAAGCAAGTTTAAGTCCATTTGCATGGGGGTAAACAATGTGCACACAGCTTAAGCAATTTTGAAGCTAACTCTCTGTAAGCATATGTAACCAGAGGTTAACATTGCTTACCCTCACACAAACCCACGCAAATCTGCTTACAACTGCTCAAAAGTGCCTTAATCACTCTGTATCCAATGGCCCTTGTTCTGCCCAGCAATAAAATACACAGCCTTGCAGGTCTTGAACCCAGGGCCCTGTACACTATAGTCACAGTAGTTAACCACCAAGCCACCACAACAATACAGAAAGCTGAGGTTTCACCAAACAAGTCCTCACTATAATAAAATCAAACTGAACCTGTGAAAGGAATCAGTATACAGTCATATGTTCCATAACCCACTAGTTAACATAAATATGTGAACTGGAGTACAGAAGTAAGCCTACATGTGAGGTGTAATTGTAATAGAGTTTTGAAGTCCCCAATAAAACACAAGGACCCCATACTGTGTATGTACACATGAATCATTGATACCAGGCAGATATATAAGATGTAATGAATAAAAAATCAATGCCAAAAAGAAAATATAATGCAAAGTCTAATGTAAGCAACACTAAGCATTGCACAGGCCAGCTTAGGAGGTGTAAGCAATGTGTAGGCCAGCTAACTCATTGTGCCCAGTGGTATACCCCTTTAAACAATGCCAACCTTAGGTAAGCAGGTTTGCCTATAGCCTAGCCTTTTCAAAACTGGCCAATCATGGTAAACCGTGGGAAATCAGCCCTACTTAAACCCAACAGGTGGGAATACATGTCATAACCAGTTGTAGCTTCCCCTTGCAGACACCATGTCAAGAAGGGGAGAGTGAGTGCGCTTGGTGCATCCAGGAGTACAGAGTCATGGCAGGACTCCTTGTCAAAGACCATGAGCAGAGACTGCTGCAGGGCCAATACCAGGGTTCCCAATATAAGGCGGAAGCCTGGGACTGTCTTGCTGTGACCTCACCAGTGCCACTGGCATACCCCAACCTGGTGAGCAGGTCAAGCATCACTATGCTGACCTGAAGCGGCATAAGGGGGACCTCTTTCAGCAGTGGATCCAAAAGGCTAGAATGGCAGGGGATATCCCAGCTGTGTGTAAGTATCACTCCAGTATGTGTGTAATAATAGACAGCTCATGTATATCATAGATAGGTATGGCTAAATATTCCTCTTATGTCCTCCACAGCTGCAAGTGAGCAGGCCGTGAACCAGGAGGCCCATGGAAGTTGCCTGGAGAGGTTGCTATGTGAGGCAGGTAAATAATGCTCTTACATGTGCTGTCATAGGAAATAAATCTAAAATTAGTAGTATATTAATTGCCTGTATAAAACCTGTATTGTTTAAGGCAGGTACTGCACACACAGGAGAATATGGCAGGAAGAGTCTCATATAGTTTGTATGTAAATAAAAGCGTAATAGCCTGACAATAAAGGTCGAAACTGCTGGACTGCATGTGTATACTCTGATATCATATGGTAATGTAGATTTGTAATCACATAATAGTACTGTTGTATTAAGCACTGTTTCCCACACTGTGCACCACAAATAGAATGTGTAGGAATGCCTGTATATGACTGGTGTAATCCCCAGATGCCATTTAGTACAACTGAGAGACACGCAGACAGAAAACAGGGAAAAGGCAGACAACAAAACTCAAATGGCACATGCAACTGAGATGTGAACTGATGTAATTTTAGCACACACAGCCGTGGTTCAAATCCTGGTGGTGGCAGTAGTCTGTATACAGAATAATACCCCATAACTGTACAAAATGTCCGGTAAACTGGCCCATATCTTTTGCCTGTCAACTTGACCCCCTGAGAAATCAGTGGGATGATCCCAGATGTATAGGCAGCAAACAGGAAATACAACTGATTGACACACATCTATGAGAATAAAGCTGGCACACTAGCAACTCCCCAAAACCTTGTGAGAGTAAGAAGACACATATGTCCCATTTACACCCCCATGTTGCCAAGCTGTGGCCAGAGTGTGTGCATAATAGTAATGTGGAATCTGGTACTGTGTGTGGCAACATTCAGGTAGTGCTAACAAACATTTATCCCACAGGTCTGTCTGATACCAACACTGTGCCCAGAAATACAAGAATGATACCCTGTACTGGTACTGTTTTCTTTGGTATTGTATGGCATTGTATGGCATTGTGACTGATGCAGTTGCTCTGAATAATAAGGTATTACTCATCACTGTCACCCACACTGCCCTACAAAATATAACTGTTGAGGAAACCCTGCATAAGAACGTTGTAATACAAGGCCAGAATGCAAAACCACAGGAGAATTATAAGACAGAAAGCAGATAGGAGATATACAGCAATATCTATATAGCACACACAACTCTGATGGACAATGTTTAAGTTGTAGCAGACACAGCCATGGTCTGAATCCTGGGAGTGGAAGGAGGCTGCATACAGAATCATACCCCACAACTGTACAGATAAGACCAGAATATCCAGTATATGGGCCCATATCTGCTTCCTGTCACCCTGTCCCCCTGGGAAGTCTATGGGATGATCCCAGATGTTTAGGCAGCAAACAGGGAATACAACTGATTGTCACACATCTATGAGAACAAATCTGTCACTCTAGCAACTCCTGAAACTGTTATGAGAGTAATAAGTCAAGTATGTCCTATCTACACCCCAATGTTGTCACGCTGTGACCAGAGTGTGTACAGTAACAGAGTGAAATGTATCTGCATAATACTAATGTGTAATCTGGAACTTTGTGTGGCAACATTCAGTAGTGCTGCAAATATTGCTGCCACAGGTACGTCGGATATGAACACTGTGCCGAGAAATAAAAACCTTGATACCCTGTACTTCTACTGTTTACTCTGGTATTGTATGGAATTGTGAGTGTTGCAGTTGCTCTGAATAATAAAGTATCAGTGATCACTGTCACCCACACTGTGCTACATAATATAAATGTGTAGGAAAGCATGTATATGTGAGTGGTAAGTCACTAAAGGTTGAAGAGGGCAATAGTCTAGATATGTCCCGGTACACCTGCATGTGGTCAAGACATGGCCAGATTCTGTGCAGAAAGAGTTGGATAGCTAGGTGCACAACATCAACCCAGAATCTGAGAGTATGTGTAGAAACAGTTAGTGTTAACAAACATTCTCTCCACAGGTATACCAGGTAAGACGTGTATACTGCAGGTAAAACCAGTTCATGTATAACAATGACGACAGCCATATCACTGTCCAAACTAAGGCTTTAGGGTAGTGCAGTAATACATGTAAGGTACAGATAACAGCACTGACTAGGAAAGTAATGTGGATTACAGGACTATACTAGTAGTTAATTGACATCTTTCTCTTCCCCCCACCATATCTCCAATAATAAACTACATACCCACCTCAACTGGTATGTAATGACTCCACTGTTCTGATTATGTCCTATTGGTTGATATATATTTAATTTTTTTCCATGCATGTGCTATATTTAATTATTCCAACATTGATGGCATGGTGCCATCAATGTACCTGCATGCTGTTGTTATTACCACTGTGGTCCCATAAATCCATGTGTTCCATTTGCTATGCAATTGTTCTGTATCTGGTGTCTGGGTTAATGTGAATACCTTTGTATGCTGTTATAGGTTCATAGCTTCATAGGTTGGTACAAGGCTATCGGCCTTAGGGCCTATGCAAGCCTAGCCATCGCAATTCCCTGGATATTTCTTTCCACAATATTTACTTCCCTGGACCCCTGTCTAGCAGGGTGACTGACATGATCCTTGGGATGAATTTCCTAGCTCCCATCCAATCATCAAGGTTCCTTTTGAAGAGGGCCAAAAGGTGCTCTGCTTGACTTGTATGGGCAGTCTATTCCAGAGTATGGGGAGTCTCTGGGTCAGGAACCTATCCCTCCAGCATGTTTTGTTCATTGTGATGACAAGGTTTAGATCTCTGGAGCATGTGGCTCTGAGGGATTGGGATTTCTTTAAGTGGAGCATGCCCAACAGCTCAGGGTTTGACATGGCCTTGTATGTTATGCAGAGATCACATCTGAGTAGACGATATGCCACAGAGTATAGCTGGAGTTATTTTAGACAGTCAGCATATGGCATCTGCTTTAGGCCAGTGATTCTTTTAGTGAGGTATATCTGCGGTCTTTCCAGCTGTTTCAAATGTCTTGTGAGGTACATACCAAACAGGGCATTATACTCTATAATGGGTCTAATGAGGGATGAGTACAGTGGGACAATGACCTCCTTTTTCCTGGATGAAAAGCCCTTAGTGATGAGGTGTGCCACATAGAAGGATTTCCTGACTGTTGTGGCAATGTGGTTATCGAAGGTTATACCACTGTTCACCTGTGTCCCTAAGTCTCTCATCACACCTTTGGTGTTTAGTGTACTGCCACCTATGTAGTAATTCATGGGTACATGTTTTTTCCCAAAGGGAGTTATACCTAACCCTGGAATGTGTTGACTATTACTAACCCACATATAATGATAAAATCTAAACACTACAGCACGTTTGGGAAGGCCGGTCCCAGCAGAATCAACTGTCCCACCTCAGCTGGCCATAGCACTGGGAACCAGCATGTCTGGGGCCCAATCCGAGACCTCCTCGTCCGTTGGTCTTGCACCACTTTTGGGTGGAATGGTCCCATGGGATGGGGGTCATCCCTCACTGGGATCGGGTGTGGACAGGAACCTGTCTCCAGTCATCAGTTTCAGCTCATAGTGAGTAGTGAGCTCCGCAGGGAGATCGGAGATCTGCTATGCCAGCTCAAGGGCCGTGTGTTGCAACTAGAGGGTCAGCCTGGCTCTGCATCTCAGCCCCCAGTATAGCCACCTTCGGGGCTGCGAAGGTGCAGTGATGACTGCCCATGAGTGGGGATCTCAGACTCACAGTTTCCACTAGGGGGCTCGAGGGCTTCCAATTTCCAAACACTCCTCCCCATCAAGATGTATACCCCATATGTGTCATATACCTCCCCTGTATGTATTTGGTTGTCTTGTCTGTTAACCTACCCAACCTACCTCCTCAAATATACCTACTATCCCTCCCCAACATCTCACTCTCACCTGAAAAAAAGGGCAATCTGTTCCCAAAAAAAAAATCTCGCCCCATACATAGCTGTCCATTCTGCATACATGTCCACTGGACATATGTAATCTGGTCTAATTGACATCACAACATATTATTTTTGTCCTCAACCCTCTCTCAGGTGTTTGAGTGTCCGGATCTACCTCCAAATTCAGTGTATATGCACAGCTTTTGCTGTAGATGAAATGGGCAGCTATGGACCTTCCATACACCCTTCCTGCACATCCCCTAGCTATTTTCCTTATTGTCTTTCCCTCTTTGTGCCCCTTTTTCACCACTTTCCTATCAACCCTTTTTTCTTTTCTTTTAAAGAAATTAGCACAGGGGTAAGCGGGAGTAAGCACTTTTAAGTAGCAGTAAGTGGTTTTAAGCCTGTTTGCTTGGGTATAGGTAATGCCTACACAGGTTAAGCAATTTAGAAGGTGAGTATAAGAAACTGTAACAGGAAGTTAGCAGTGCTTACCTCCATGCAAACCCGTTTACAACTACTTAAAAGTGCCTTAATCACTTTGTATCCAATGGTGCTTGTTCAGTCCAGCAACAAAATAAACAGCCTCTGTAAGGCTCGAACCCAGGACCCTTCATACCATAGCCAAGGTGATTTACCACTAAGCCAAATCAGATATACAGCACCCTAATGTTTTCACAAACATATCATCCAGCCCAATCATTCAACAGTACAAGGAATGCATTTCAACATGTAGATGTATGTGTGTGTGTGTGTGTGTGTGTGTGTGTGTGTGTGTGTGTGTTAATATCTAAATAGATAAAACATATCTATATATGCATATATATATATAAACATATATACATACATATGCATACATCTATAGATATATATATGTCTACATCTATATATATATATATATATATATATATATATATATATATGTATATATATATATATATATATATATATATATATATATATATATATATATATATATATAGATATATATATACAGCAATTTATATATATGTGAGCAGATATATATATCTATATAGGTATATGCGGACATACATCTGTAGACAAAAATGGACACATAACAAAAACATATATGTCCACATGCACCGTTAATAGGGTTGAGAGGCCCGAAACAACATACGTCTTGTACGAATAGGTATTCTCTCCACCACAGCCAAACATTTCTGCCCTGCAATACACTACCAACTGTTGCAGATCCCATAACCAGAACCAGACACGACATGGGCACAAGATGTTAACAGTACTCCATCCCACCTGTATGATGTCAGGCTGGTATCAGTAACATATCATGTAGTACAATCTGGCTCCCATAGGGAATGTACAATGTGGAAGCAATCAACACCCCTAGGATACATATATGCAGATACAGATATACACACATATATACATACATATATATATATATATATATATATATATATATATATATATATATACACATATATATATATACATATATAAAACTACACATACACACACAGATATATGTATAGTAAGATACATATGTAGAAGGTGCACACAATATGGAACAGCCACTAGTCCTACAGTTACCACCTTACCAACTGGACACTGTATAAGCCACCCATACAAATGACAATCATTACCTGCAACATATACCCACAGATAGGTCAAAGGATATAACACCACACACAGGTTTGCATACATGGGAAAGCTTTATTTGTGTACTATTACAGTTGTATATGTCATGTCATATAGCTGTTTAGACAGTGACATCCATATAAACAGAGTAATGCAACTGTGAAACAGTTATACTAATACTGTTGTCTGGAAAGGTTTACAAATGTTGCTGTCCAGGCAGAGGCCTTCAAGTAGTACAATAGTAAAGACAGACTGGGCCACAGGATACCAAACAATCAATAGTAAGTAATGCAGATGTATAGTTCAGCAGCATCTATATACACACTGTACACAATCTCTAGGGGTTAAAGACCTCAGCTGACACAATGGGATGTAACTGTTACATTACAAGGCATAACTGACAATCACAAGCACACTGACAAACAGACCAGTCTGTATGGCAGGAGGCAGTAGGCCTGCATTTACCCAAAGAGGATTGTAGGGTAATGTACATCCAGATACCTTAAGGCAGCTTACCCCTGATACCCCCACATGTTGTAAAAGCTTAGGTTAGTTATGGTGCATCCACCCCTAGACTCAATAATGCAGGGCCATATACCACTGTTACATACACTGGCCTCTGGAGTGCATAAGGGCACACATATATTGCGTAGGTGAAGCCCACACATATATGGCCCCAACCCCACCGTATGTGTGGGGGATGCAACTGCAGTGGACTGATGGTAGAAATAGCATCATGACATACTCACAGCCCACTACAGAACAACCCCTGACAGCATGTCATATATGCAAAGCATGTTATGTAGGTGGAGGACAGAGGCTGGACACAGGCCCATATGTGGAAAACTGTTGTCATACACTAAGCAAGTCGCTGTTGTTACAGGATAGTCTGCAACATACCCTTAGTCAGGAATATGACATTAGAAACAGAAATGGATATAGCCATGTACTGATATCACTCAACACACACACACTGCCATGAAATTTCTGACACGAGACATGTGTAATGGACAGACAAAACATAATAGGCACACCTCTTTCCATCAAGAGGATAGGCCCACAGTTGAAAGCTATGTAGACAGACTGCATTTCAAGTTAAACTAGTATGTACACACAAGTCCTACAACACCAGTGCTATACAATACATACAACAGCTCTACTCACACTCTGTCTGTAGTTCTGGAACCTCCTACAAATATGTAGCTGGCCTGAGTGTGCAGGTTAGCCTGTAAGAGGTATTGCTACCTGCTGTCTGTAACAGTGATGCCCACACACAGGAAGGATGTCCATCACACAGGAAAGGTAAAGGGACCACACCCACATGATTTATAGTAGGTGGTTGCAATGACAGTAGTAATTGGAAGTACTACACAGCAAGCTGCATGCAGGTAGCAAGTGGAGGACACTGATTGGTGCAGAGGCCATCATCTGATCATGTGCATCACCTACAAAATCCATGCTGCAATCTATTCAAAGCAATGGGGTGGTATGTGCCACATGTGGTGAGTAAACATCCTGGATGGCATGTGTGTGTGTGTGTGTGTGTGTGTGTGTGTGTGTGTGTGTGTGTGTGTGTGGTCTGTGATGTGGATGCCCCAATATGGGCACAATGGGGACAAGCCCCCCACTCACTGATACTCACAACAGCAAGTCTACGTCCTGAAGGTACCTGGCCTGGGGGATGAGCAGTAGAAGCATGTTGGACCTGTGAATGTGTACTGGGTGCCTCAGAGTGATGTAGCACATCCCACATGTGTCTGTGGATCCCATTATGGAACAGACCCTGGACCTGACCTCAGGGGACAGGGACATGTCTGAGTGTGCACCAAGGGGGGGACAACATCCCCTGGGTTGGTTCCACCTGTTGGTATTGCTGGACCAGTACATGAGGGGTACCCGGGGTGGGACACACATGTGATGTGGCCAAGGAAATGGGAAGATGGGTTTGGAGAGGTGGCTATGCTGGGCAATAGTACATATACATGCTATTGTATCACTCTTATAGAACATATGTTGGTAATAGTCTAAACAATCCCGGAACATGTCCAACAGCATGCATAGATATCCCCAATAACACAGAATGTCAGATGTGTAGCAGTCACATAGCAGACATACCACAGGCATATATGAAACCATAGTAACCCTGACAATGGCATGCATGTGAATAGTCTGTGACAGGCCTGTAATGATAGTGTCCACACAGGGAATATGGCTACAAACACATAGCAGAATGTGTGGTACAATACAATATCTGTCCTACTGGTAGGTAAGTTGCAGCCAGACCTAATGTGTTGTGTGCACAGTTTGTTGTCTATGATATGGTGGGGGGGGGGTGACAGAGATGTGTATGAAGAACTGTGGTAACCTTGCTGTATGAGTTGCTCAGACCTGTCACCATCTTTATGTCTTTCAGCCAAGATGTCACATGCACATCTGCCAACATATTCAGCGGCCGAAAATGAAGTTCTGATCATGTATTTAATCCAGCACTACCTTGTGCTGTTTGGCCGGGCCACCCATGAGGAGCAGGAGTGGACTGCCCTGTGAAATGACCTAGTCCACAGGGTCAATGATGTTGGACTGCACAACTGCAGTTATGAGCAGGTCCGACATCATTGTACTGATCTGCTTCGCAATGCCCGTCAACATGATGCTGCAGTCCAGGGGGATCACCTCACCACAGGGGGGGGGGGCCATGCCATCCATTCCCCCCTGACATGTGTGGAGAAGCTCCTGGCCAGAAACATGGCACCTGCCCATCTGGCCAGCCATGAACCACCAGACACTTTTGTAGAGGTGGGTGACACCCACACACCAGTCGAGGAACATGCAGGTAATGCCACAGGGCACATCAGCAGACAACTGTTGCATATACATCCACATTGGTACAGGTAGAGCATGCATATCTGACGTGTCATAGGTATATTGTGCTGCTGCATAGTAGTGATAAACAGATGTCCATATGTGGTAACATTGTGGAAACCTGCAGTTGATGTAATACTACACCCACCCTGTAGCACTGCCACAGGTGTGGCCACTGACATTACATCTCTCACCCTCTTATGTAGGCCCCTCCAAGATACCACCAAGGCAGCAGCCAGTAGCCGGTGAGTACGGTTTATGTAGATGCTTGCCAACACACCAGGCATGAAATGGTGATGGTATATGCCATGCACACATCTACCCAGAATCAAATCTTTACATGTGCACGTATTGTTGCTGTGAAATGCACAGCATCACAGGGGTGACCATGATGGGGTATTGGAAGGGTCTGTCAGACACATGAATGATAATTAACATCCTGTAATTGCAGAATGTGTCCACAGGGAGTAACATAATGGTGGGAGACATGGCTTACAGTAGGGACATGTTTGGAACAACACCCATATACAGTGCAACACCAGTGTATACACCTGTAGGATAATGGCAACTGCTGCAGAGATACACTATGGCATAAGGCATTACAGTAGTCCACACTATCAGCTGGAACTAGGCTGTAACATGTGGTGTTCAGTTTATGGGACACTGCAAAGTGACACACGTGTTGGGCTTACTTGTCATGCATCTGCAAAATGGCTGAAGGAGGGGTGTCAGCATGACACACCAGTGCACTGCAGCAGGGATCCTAAGGATGCTAAGAATGGCAGTATCCACACATAGTCAGGTTCAGGACCTGTGGCAGACATAAAGCTACCCCCACAGCAATAGTGATGACAGTGTGTGAACACCACTGGATGTGCACATGAGTAGACCTTGCAATCATGCAGAGTAGGGGAACATGTGTAGAGCAGCCTGAACATACACTGGCAATTGTAGATGGCCCACGCTGGTATACCCCCGCCAGTAGTAGTGACTGCTGCAGTAAACACAAGAGGTGCGTCAAACCGTCATAGCACACATTTTCCCACATGGAGTGCACACATCGCGGTCAGCAGCCACACACCTAACACATTCCGTAGACACTGCATGTGAAAGTATAGGACATATGTCACATATCGGGCACATGTACTGTTAAGATATGCAGTGATGTGGTCCCAATGCAGATCATGGATAGGTGCGTCATATCAGGAAGGGTGTGTACACCCCCATAGCCATGGTATGCTATGATGGTTGTTAGTGTAAGAGTATTGGGTTGGTCATACATGGTCTGCTGATGTTGAGAACTGTAAATCAGGCATCAGGCATTCACAAATGACATCTGTCCACATATCATCCCGAGTATGTGTGAATGATATAAAGCCCACTTTAAGGCCTTTAACTGGATTTGATTAAAGAGCATCACACAACAACTCATGCCACTGCATCTGCGACACCTTTGCAAATTGAATTCTTTGGTTATCGTATTGCATGCAAGAGAAAAGGTGGGGGGCTAAACTGTAAACAAAGTGGGGCTGAGGCCATACAGAGCCAGCTACAATGCTGATATCAGCCTTTCCCCCCTTTTCCTGCTCTTCTTTTTTTTGTTAATAAAATCTGTTTAAACAATGGTTCAACAATCATGACTGCAAAATTATTAAGACTTTAGATAAAACTAAATAAATATCAATTGGAAAACTAATAATAATATAAATTTAAAATTAGTCTACAGTTTTATTCAGTACTTGATCTCCGATATAATAAGAAGTTATGAACTCCCCATAACGTTCCATCTGAGTAGGTAGCTTCATTTGTCTGCAACCTGTGGGTCTTGGATCCGATATCGGATCCGAGCTGGCAACTTGTTTCAAGCTAATGGATCCGAGCTCCTAGCTCCTCCCCTCACCCATAATCCCCTGCCAACCCTCCATGACCTCAGATCGAGTTTGCCTCTCAATATGTACCCAAAAAGGGTATCCAACTAACAAAGATCCGAAGAAGGCCAGGGGGAAGGAGGGGGGGATGGTTGCAGACAAATGAAGCTACCTACTCAGATGGAACATTATGGTGAGTACATAACTTCTTAATCTGAAGTAGGGACTTCATTTGTCAGCAACCTGTGGGACAGAGTCCCCAGCTACCTGAATCTTGGGTGGCCATCATGGAAGGATATTGCGAAGCACCGCAGAGCCAAAGGATGCTCTCCCTCTAGAAATCACGTCCAGTTTGTAGTGGTTAATAAAGGTATGAGATGAGGCCCAAGTGGCTGCCGAACAAATATCATCCAATGGAACTCTAGACTTGAAGGCCGCAGAAGTAGAGATGGAACGAGTGGAATGTGCGCAAACTCCTTCAGGTGTAGGTCTCCCAGAGGCTTGGTACGCTAATAGGATACATTGTGAAATCCAGCATGATAGAGATACTTTTGATATTGCTTTCCCCAAATTAAATTTGGCAAAGGAAATGAACAGCTGGTTGGATTGTCTATGACCAGCCATTCTATGAGTATAAAAATGTAGCTGCCTATGCACATCTAATGAGTGCAGCTTGTACTCTCCTTTATTCTGATATTTAGGAAAGAAAACTGGTAAATTTATGGATTGATTTATATTGGTTTCTGATGCTATTTTGGGAAAGAAAGAGGGACTGATCCTGATGTACACTCTGTCCGGGTGAAAGATCAAATAAGGAGGCTTCACAGAAAGAGCTTGAAGCTCCGAAACTCTTTTCGCAGAAGTAATGGCTACAAGGAATGCTGTTTTCCAGGACAAGAATTTGAGATCTACTGAAGCAGCAGGTTCAAAAGGTGGAGCAGTCAAGGCTTGAAGAACTAGTGAAAGATCCCATGGTGGTATGGCTTCTTTTATAGGGGCTCTAAGCAAAAAGGTGCCCTTGAGAAAGGTTTTACACAACTTGGCCGACATCAAAGGCCCTGTATCATGTCCCACATGGTAATGGGAGATGGCAGCCAATTGCACTTTGACAGCTGAGCAACTAGCGCCTTCCTGAAAAAGTTCGGTTAGGAAGTCTAATATGGATGGAAGAGGAGCCGTAAAGGGATCTAGATTATGATGCTCCGCCCAGATGGAGAAACATTTCCATTTACTGTGGTACACTTTCCTGGCGGAGGGCTTATGCGCTGCCACAAAGATGGCTTTGACTGGTGAAGAGATACCGGGAGTTCTAACTAGGAGTGGAACTGGAGCAACCAAGCTGTCAGCTTCAGATTGTCCAGATTCGGGGTCGGTAAGTCCGACGGATGGGAGATTAGATCCGGACTGGGATCCAGAATGCAAGGAGGATTCACTAGGTGAGACCACAGGTAAGGGAACCAAATTTGCCGAGGCCAGAATGGGGCAATGAGGATCATCGTGCTCCCCAACCACGAGGCTTTCTGTAAGAGTTGCAGCATCAGGGGTAGAGGAGGATAGGCATAAAGTAGACCGGGTGGCCAAGCATGCACCAGAGCGTCTCTTGGAGTTTCCCCTGGAGGGGGAATCAGAGCGAAGAAATTGTCGCATTTGGTGTTTGAGGGAGAGGCAAAAAGATCACAGCAGGGTTGCCCCCATATTGCGAATATCTGCTTCACTACTAGTGGGTTGAGAGACCACTCATATGGGGTAAGAAGGGTGCGACTGAGTTTGTCCGCTAGGATGTTGGTCCGCCCCGGAATGTGCGTTGCAATCAGAAAGCGGTTGGTGGAGATCACCCATTCCCACACTCTCATGGCTTCGCAGCATAGAGGGTAAGATCTAGTTCCCCCCTGTTTGTTGATGTACCAGACAACCGACATGTTGTCCGACGGAATTGCAATCGTTCCTACAGGGAGGAGATTCTGAAGTGCTTGCAACGCATACAGCACCGCTCTCATCTCCAGAACATTGATATGCAGGGAGGTCTCTGTATTGTTCCACATGCCTTGGACCATCCTGCCTGAATAATGCCCCCCCCACCCGAGGCGGGAGGCATCCGTGGTCACCGTGGCAAGAGGTGCAGAAGGGTCGGCCCGTATGGAGGTCCGAAGCATGGAGCCACCATAATAGAGACCTCCTGCAAGCCTTGCTGATAGCAATGGGGTGATGAAGAGGAAAGGACAGAAAGGACCATTGTACTAGAAGGGTCCATTGCAGTACCCGCATGTCCAGACGGGCGCATGGAAGGAGCGTTATCACTGCCGCCATGGAGCCCAGTGCCCACAGGACCAATTCCGCTGGTGGGGTCTCTGATTGGAGGATAGCCCGCACATGGAGTTGCAAATTCTGAAGTCGTTCGGATGTTAGAAAGGCTCGTAGCTCTCTGGTGTCTATTCTGGCTCCTATGAATTCTATGGCTTGTGTCGGGGCCAGAAGGGATTTGTCGGCATTGATGGTGATGCCTAACTGTGGGGCTAGGCGGAGAAAAAAGATGCCTTGTTGGGGCGGTCAGGAGCCAGTCGTCCAGGTACGGAAACACCTGTATTCCCTGGAGTCTCAGGTGGGCCGCAATCACTGCTAATACCTTGGTGAACACCCTGGGGGCTGTGGTGAGGCCAAAGGGAAGGACCCTGAACTGGTAGTGACTGGCTCCCAGCCGGAAGCGGAGGAACCTCCTGGATCGTCTGTCCATTAGAATGTGGTAGTATGCATCCTTGAGGTCTATAGAGCACATCCAATCGTTCTCCCTTAGAAGGGGGAGAATAGATTGAAGAGTGACCATTCAGAATTTTTTCTTGGTTACCGACAGGTTCAAGCGGGACAGGTCTAAAATCGGTCTCAAGTCCCCCGTCTTTTTTGGCACCAAAAAGGACCTGGAGTAGAACCCTAATCCAAGCTGGTCTTGGGGGACGGGCTGGATGGCTCTTTTTCTTAGCAGCTGCTGAATTTCTGCGGCTGCAGCCTCCCTCTGATTGGGTGGTACATCGGGGAGGTTGTTGAATTTGGGGACATGAAGTAATGGTATTTTGTACCCTCTGGATATAATTCGAAGCACCCAGCGGTCTGTCATGATGGACTCCCATGCCGCTAGGTGCTCCGAGAAGCGCCCCCCGACTGCCTCCCGAGTGCAGCAGTCAGGCAACCCTTCAGTGCTGCTGCGTGGGCCGTTCAGAGAAAGGTTCTCTGGACCCAAAGTTTCTCGGAGCCCCTCTGCCCCTGGGGCGGCGTCCTCCCTGTCCTCCTCTGCCATGGAAGGACTGGTTGTCCGGAGCGGGTTGGGAATGTTGCGATTTCCGGAACCACATCTTCTTCTGACCCTTTTGGTTCTTCGAAAAGGACCGCTGGGGCTCAGAGAAGCGGACTCCAATGGCAGACAACGTCTTCCCGTCCTTCTCGCTCTGGACAAGTGTCTCGCAAACTGTTTTGCCAAACAGGGCAGAACCATCGAAAGGGGCATTCGCAAAAGATACTTTAAAGGGCTCCGGAAAGTCACAATGACAGAGCCAGGCCTGATGTCTCATGACTAGGCCCGCTCCGCTAGCCCTAGCGGCTCCCTCGGTGGCGTGGGACAATAGCCGCATAAAGGTATTTGAAATGGATCTCAGAGTGGCCATTCGGGTGGAGTACAATTGTTTGTCCTCCGCCGACATGGACTCAGGGGGGAGGCAGCGTATTCTTTGATAAGATCACGCTACATCCTGATGACATGTGCCATATAGTTCAGAGACCTTACCGAGAAGGTCACTGAACTAAAAACTCGCTTCCGTAAGTGGTCCATCGAGCGGGACTCCTTGCTCGGTGGATGGACTGAGGGGCTCTCCTGAGCTATATACCTCTTCGTGGCTGCCGCCGTCAACATGGCATCTATGGGGGACCCTTGCTGCAGTGCGACCGGTCTGAGGGGGGGCTTAGTATCCTGTCCGGGCGTTTGGGTATTGGCTCCATGGTATCCGGATCCTTCCACGCCCTGGTGGTAATAAGGTCCACCAAGGGGTCGGCCGGAGGGGACACCCAAGAGGTAGATGAGCCTGCTTCGAATGCCTCCAGAAACACGGACTCATCGGAGGAAGGCTTGGGGGCAGACCACCCACCTCTGATCCTCAGCATCTCCATGATGTCTCCAAAGGAGACATCCTCAGGGGGTGATCTTGGGGAGGCTTCCCCTTCATCTAAGTCTGTGTCCTCAGTTAAGTACTCAGGGGAGTCCACGTGCCTCCTCTTGCACTTATGCTTGCGGGGCACTTCCTCGGTTGGGCTGTCCGAGGAGGCCTCGCCAGCGACATCCTGTTCCAATAGAACTACCTGGGACATTGAAGCAGGCTGTCCCTTTGGCCGGGTGATGGAAGCCTGGCCCAGCAGAGAGGGAGTGCAGGGTGGAGCCGAGACAAGGGCCGGGGGTCCGGATGCTCTCAACAGAGCCCTCTCCACTACATCGAAGGCCAAGGGGGAACCACTCTCTCTGGGCTCCGAGAGTTGGCTCCCACTCGGATCCGATGAAGGGATCGGAACCGGCACCGAGACCATCGGATCCGAAGGACCAGTGTGCTCCGGCCTGGACAGAGCCAAAGGCACACTGAATCCCTCAGATCCGAAGCTCGGGCCACGGCTCCGAGAGGTCAGATCCGACAGGCTCGAGGGCAGGGTCAGATCCGAAGTACCAAGTACTGTCGGCGCCTACCCACCCCCGGCTCCAACGCTGCTCGGCTCCGAACGCTCCGAACCCGGGTAGCGGGTCGGAGAAGAGCAACTGGATGGAAAAAAGGTGTCGAGCTCCCCCCCGGGGGGGGGGAGGCAAGAGCACTCCCATCTGCACCTGGGCCTGGATGAACCTTTGCATCATCCAGTCCAAGTCTGCATCAGACATGCTGAATGTAGATCTCGAAGAGGCCACTGAGGCAGGCCTGGAATGCTGCCTTGATGGAGATCGGGCTTCCTCCTCCTCAGGCCCTGGGGAGAAACAAGGGGATCGGAGCCGAGGAGGAGGAGACCTAGAAGCAGTGGAGGGAGAAGCCCACTTAGCTGGCGGGGCCGAAGCGGAGGCCTCGGCCCGCCGCTTGTGGTGCTTCTCCCTCCTAGCCTCCCTGTCCTCCGGTGCTTTAGCGGGAGTTTGAGTCTCGGCCGAAGGAAGGGGGTCAGGAGTGGCAGCAGCCACAGCCTGTTGTAGTGCCATGGGAGCAGCGGAGGCCGGAGCCGAGTCCGGGGGTAAAAGTCCCGCCAAGACCAGCTTCGACCTCCGCTCTTTCAGTGCCCTGGGGTTGAACGCTGCACAAATGGTACAGCCTGAGGTGAGGTGTTCAACCCCAAGGCACCGAACGCACCGAGTGTGGCCATCAGCCGGGGAGAGCTTATGGCCACACTCGGTACATTTAGAAAAAATGGCTTTTGGGGCCTCAGCCATACTTAAAAGAAAGGGTAGTGCTACACAAACACACAGGCCCCAAAAACACAACACACACACACACTCACTAACGACCAGCGAAGGGAGGGAAAAAACTAATTAAAAGAAATATATTTTTACACTACAGGGTACCTAACACTTACACACTTTATATTTTTTAAAAAAGGAAGAAAGTTTGACAGAAAAACACACTTAACTGACGATTTACACTAGTTGAGCTCAGCTATCCACAAGCGTGGCAAACTAGATCTGAGGTCATGGAGGGTTGGCAGGGGATTATGGGTGAGGGGAGGAGCTAGGAGCTCGGATCCATTAGCTTGAAACAAGTTGCCGGCTCGGATCCGATATCGGATCCAAGACCCACAGGTTGCTGACAAATGAAGTCCCTACTTCAGATAGTATATTATTCAGACAGGAATATAGATACATTTAAGTTGAGTAAGTCCAAGACAAAATCAGATAAATGGACTATATCTTTCTTGATCCAAATTGAATCTTTGTTGTACAATTCCTAGAGCTCAACAACAGATATATGCACTAATGCAGCAATGTTCTAAATACTCTGAGATTAACTAATCATCTGGCATTTTCGATGGCTGAGGGATTGTGAATATCTTTCCAAGATAATCTGGGAATAATAGCTGACCAAACTACAATCATGAAATGGTAACAAAATAGTAGAAACTTAGGAACCATGAATGTAGCTTTAATATATCCACTTCAAATCACAGAATACATTACTACTGAACTGGCATATGTACCTTAAATAAGAATTTGAGGATCACCTGCACAGCTTATTAAGACATTCTTTGGACTACTGTTTAGCTGCCAAGTTGGCCAATTCTAAATCATTGGGAGGAGTATGATTTGGAGGAAGCACCTTGGTGAATTAAAACTCATCTAAGATGTTTAACAAGGTCCGAGTTATCAATCTTGTGAACTACATTGTTGGGATTTGAGATTGGAACTAATTTCATTAGTGTTTCGCCCCAGCATGCAGGACATGTAAGAAAATCACTACTTTTCTGCAGTGAAACTTGGTGACCAAGTCCTAGTTAATGTGTTTTACGTCTGAATGTCCAAATTAGTGCTGCATCCTTGGAAAAAAACTATTTTGAGTCACTTGGGAATACCAGTCAATTTACTGACTATGAAAGCACAAAAGTATAGCCATAGCCCAGAGTATAATGTGGCCCAAAGGCAATAGCTGTAACACGAATTGGACATGGCATGCTAACCTTACAAAATTGATTTCAATAATGTTAAGCTTATGAGATGTCTTTGGTCAGAATAGGAGTCCTTTTCTATACTCCATCTTTTCAAACTTTACCAGTATCCAGTGTTCTGTAATAGCAGGACTAGAGAATATTTTAGAGAATAAGCTTAAGGCTGATAGATTAACTCTGACTGATGCTTGTGAAAGACCAAACTGATTGCAACAATATAAGTACCATAGCATAATGTGAAATGACCATTACTGTTCTTGAATTTCCAAACTGTGAAAAAAGGAAATAAAATATTTGGTTGATGAGGTGTATGCCTTCTTACTGCTAATACCTCACAAATACCAAAACCAAGTGGCTGTTATTCTTCTCCAGTCATCCAAACTCCTTGTGGATTTAGAGTGGGGAGTATGTTTAAATTTCTTAACCTGCAATCTAGAAAATAGAGCAGCTAAAATGTTTTTTTTTTTGATTCTGCAATGTTTTCTGAAATGAAAGTCTTATTGATCTTCAGTGTAATGAGAAATAATAATCTTAGCAAAGAATTAACCCAAACATTTCAAGATGATTTTTTTATTAAGATCTCAATTACAGCTTTATTTCCTGATCAGAACATTACGTGCTTATTCTTAAGTTGTTCCTGCCATGTAAGTATTGAAACCCAGATTGGGATAATGTCTAAAGATATGATGTCCTGCCTTTTTGATTGAATCAGTTATTAGACCAAGGAACTGAAAACCAATATCTGCTGAAAAAACTCCCATGCCAAATTTACCAGAGGCATCTGTGAACAGTTGGATAGTTTCATTTACTACCCATTTTTTTTTTGCCAGAAAGATAAACCACTGTAGTCCAAAAGAAAATTAGCCCATAAACTAAGGTCTTCTATGACCCTTCTCTAGATCGTAACTCAGTGATGTTTTTCGTGACCTCCTTGTAAAAGGTCCACTGTGACCTAAAAAATGTTCTGCCTGGGGCTATGGCTTTACACATAAAGTTGAGTAGACCCAGTAACTCCATGACTTGTCTTATGATTACCTTTTTAGCTGAAAGTATTTACTTACTGCAGTAAATATTTTTTTTAACTTTTTTTTTTTTGGTGAGCAAAAACAACATTGGACAGTGTCAGTTTCTATAAGCAAAAATGTTAACACTTTGAGTTTTCCTTTTACTTTCTTTTCATCTAAGGGAACTCCTAGTGAGTTACATAAATCAATAAAAGACTGAAGGCCTTCTTTTGCTAGAATCTTACCATCTCCGGTGATTAAGAAATCATCACAGTATTAATTCTCAAGATGGGATGCGCTCTGCTGTCACCAGCACCATAAAAGAAATGTGTTAAAACACTTAAAAACAGAGCAGACAACAGAACGCTCAACTGGCATTGCAGTATAAAAAAAGTATATGCCATTAAATTCTATTCTGAGCAGCTTCTAATCCTGAGAGCAGATTGGTAAAAGACAAAATGCAGATAGTATGTCTACTTTTGCAATTCATGGGTCTGTGCTTTGTTTTATGATAGCTTCTGCATAACAAAGAGATAAGTGATAAACTCTTGAGTCTTTTGTGTCTATACCATAGTTGACTGACTGGCCTTCCGGGTGAGAAAAATGGAATACAAGATGGTATTTTCCTGGTTTCTTTTTTGGAACCCAACCTAAAGGAGAAATAATGAATGGTTCAAATAGAGTAGACTGAAATGCTCCTTACCTATCCTTTCTGGTACTCCTTAAGAAGAATGGATTGCAGTCTGCATTCTTTACCTTAAACTGAAGCTACATTTTTATATCATGCATGTATGAATTCTATGCTAGATCTTATTGCAAAACCATAAGTAAAACCTTCAATGAGGAAATTTGTGACTGGTTGATCTGGATAATTTTTAGAAGCTCTTTGCAGACTTTTACTTTAATCGGGGAAAGGTTCCACGATATTTCATTTAAATCTATGAAAATAACTGGATCTGATGCTGGTCTGGATTGAATTGCATGCTGACTTGAGGTTGATTGGAGTTTGGGAGGCCTTTAAGTTCTTTAAACTAGCATTTTAGAGCAGGATGCCTCCCATCATAAACATTGCAGATATGGTGTAATCCACATGATGACCAGCCACAGTTCCTAAAATTGTAGGCCCAACAAGATTTGCCTTTGGTAGCTACATAATCTTCCTGATGACTGTAGTCAGTTTTTGATTTGACCATTCTGAAATTGAGCCATGCATCAGCATGTCTGCTTTTCCATTTTAGTTGACTCTTTAATTTTCTAAACCTTTAGTCACAGTGGTACCAAGGCATGCCCCCTTTTAAAATGTAGACTTCTCTAACAATAAAGAAATGGGGTTCAAAGGGGTAGCCATGGAAGTGTGTGTAAGTTTTTTTTCTATTAACTCATTACATCTGAGTGACACCTTCAGGCACATCTGCAGTTAACGCCTACTGACACCTCTGGGTGTCAAATATTGCTTGTTCATATTTGCATTAATAATTCTAAAATTATGCTATGTACAAGGTTTTAAAATATTTCATTTTAAAGCTGACACAATAGCAAACTCAACTGCATTAATATTTGACCTCTGTCTAGTGCAGCAAAATATATATTAACTGTTTTTATGATATTAATTTATATAGATATAATTTTCACATTTTTCTAAATATCTGAACAACTGAGTAACACAGATAGGAACTCCTTAGCCTCATATGAAAGCTCTCAGCTACTTGAATAAAATGCTGCTGATGGTATGCGTGTAACTAGAGTGGTTATCGAGTTATTTACAAAATATTTCAAATGTAATAGCTACTTTGTTTACTGTGAGTTATGAATTTCAGTTTTAAGACCTAGAACCTAAAGAATACTACCACTATAAACATAGTTTGTGCTGAAGAGTTTGCCATTATACTTCTTTCATAATCCCTATGGTTCCAGAGATATGAACATTTGTTTGAAATTTGAGGACATAATTTGATTCTGTCAAAAGGCTGAGGGTCCGCCCATTGGAAGTTACAGTGCAAACTTCCTGAGCTCCGTTGAAGTGAATGAGTTAATACTGCCATGAAATGTGTAAACCCTAAAATTTAACTGGCACCAGACTTTATTTTTAAATTTATAGGTTGATATCTACACAATGCTGCTAGGCATTCCTCTCAGCCTGGAAACATGAAAAAATCAGGACAAGGCTATGAAAAACAGGTGCAAATCTGTACGCTGATTAACATAAAATTTGAATACATAATTACGTATCCCTGCCTACTGCAATGGAAATGTGGGATACCAACTTTCAAACACAAACTGAAGAACAACCAAAATATGGCACCAGAGTTCCCCTGCAACCATTCTAATGTCCCATTACTTGGCTATTTCGCCCCATTTACCATAAACACTAATGTGAGCATAGTGCTTTACTTCTACAATAATTATTTGGATTTTATTTTTACATTTTATAGCACAATGCACAAACACTAATAGATATCTGCTAAACAAAGCAATACTGTCTCACAATGAAAATAGACTTGGCATTAAAACTTCTCTGCCCTTGAAATTCCCATTCATTAAAACAGCATTGAAACCCATACCACATCCAAAGAAAATGCATCTGGCCAGTGGTGGATTAAGATTACCTTTGGGCGATTTTCAAATTATAGGCCCCTTATACACAAAACAAGAAACATACATGCATTCCTTGATACACCTTCCTGACTTTATTAAATTCCTTGTATAATACAGTACACTTGTTAGACTTATGTTAGAGCGCATTTAAATGAATTGTTTTAACATTTTTCCAGTAGGCAATTAAACAGAATGCATGAACCATTAATGACAAAACTGCTCAGTTCAGAGCATTTCCATCATAAAAGTCTACTTAGACACACACACACACACACACACACACAAACACACTATATATATATATATATATATTTACCAAACATCAATAAAAATACACACCACCACACATCACCTACAGTCCAACAACACACCAACTACACACATAACCGATAAACCGACAAAACACGAAAACCCCACACAAACAAAAAAACACATCAACAAACACAAACCACACACACAAAACACACACACAAAAAAATCACACAAAACACACACAACACACACACCTAACCCTAAGGTCCGCTAATTATCGCAACTTAATACTTACCCCCACCACCTAACCTAACCTCCTTCTATAACTCCCTTACCTAACCCCGGCCTACCCTCACTTAACTCCTTCTTTTAACCCTCACCGCCTTACCGGCCACCCCGCCCAACCTAACCTAACCCCTCCCCTAACCCCCCCTAACGCCCCCTAACCCACCTTAACCCACCCAACCCTAATAACTCCTAACCTCCCTAATCGCCTCCCTAACCCCTAACTCCCTAACCCCCCACTTATCCCCACCCCCCACTTCCACACTTACCTGACTCCTAATAAACTGGCCACCACCACTATACTCACACAGCACAGCCTGTGGTCGCATCCCCTCCGTTGGGTGTTTGTCATCCGTCAGGTCGGTCTTCTGCATTGTCGATGTTCTGCAACGAGGATTCGAGGCGGGTTCTTCTTTCGATCTTCTGGAGCTCTTCTTCCGAATGTCGTCTTCTCAGCTGTCGCATTCGAAGTCAGGTAGATATATATATATATATATATATATATATATATATATATATATATATATATATATATATATATAAAAATAGAATGATGGTAGTGTAAGCCATAGACATCTTGCACAGCTTCTCGCACTTATTTTCAATTTCAGTTTTTTTTTTGGGGGGGGGGGGCAAAAGACCAAAACTCAGGGACACATTTTAAACACTGCTTGTATAATTTTGGAAAGTTGTTAGAATAAAATGTTGCATTATCACCATATATTTCACTGCCATGACTTGAACCCAGGACCCTGTGCACTACAGACAGAGCAATATACCACTATGCCAAATCAGCAGTTTCCTGAAAAACAGGAAGACTGAAACATAAATGGTATAATTTACTGAATTCAGTTTTCACTTCTTATAAGCTCTCAACATCTTAGCACAAAAAACCTGGACAAAGCCAATAAAAGGGAAATACAGCCCCAAAATAGGGACAGATTCCAAATGCTGATCTTATAAACTTAGAAAATTGCTATTATAAAATGTTTTGTGTTACCATTTATTTTCTGAAGAATCTGAAATATGAAATTCACATGCCTGCCGTTGTTTACTGAATTCAATCCTTCAGTGATTTGTCAAAAAAATCCTGAAAACCACAGATTTAATGAGGAATAGAAGAAAAATATATTCAAATGCCTATCAGTATTTAGCGAATTTATTCCTTCAGTCATTTGCAACAAAAATCATGAAAACCACAGATTTAATGAGGAATAGAACAAAAATATTTGGCATAAATTCACAACTGGTGGTGGCTTGGGACTTCAGGGTCTGTTTGTTCCCTGTACTCAAGGTACAGGGTTTGAGCCTGAGCAGCTCAAGCCATTTTCACACACACACACACACACACACACACACACACACACACACACACACACTAGAATCTCATTTCAAAGTTTGAAAGCAAAACGTTTCACCTAATAACTCTACAAGCAAAGCAAAACAGATTAATCCATCAGCAATGACTCCGGATAAGCATTTGTTTCCTCTACAAGCAAAGCTCTGCAGCAGCAGTCTTTTCCTCTGTACATATAACTCCACCAACTCCATTCAACACACAGGCAAAGCTCTGTAGCATTCATTCATTTTGTTTCCACACTAGATCCATTCAAACAGCCAGCGGGAAAGCACATGAGCCCTTGAGCTCTGACAGGCTGATGGAGCTGAAGTCATCACGCACGTGATGATGTCAGCTCAAAACGGCACGAAACTAAAAAAAAAAATTCAAGACAGCTGGAAAAAAATCAGAAATGAAGGGATGCCACTCGGGAATCGTGGCACCCCATTATTTGGACCCTAAAACTCAGTAAAAAACAAGTAATTTGGTATGGTTGAGAGGTATGCTGCTAGGGCTTCTACTAGTTCTTTGGACTTTTTCAGCATCAGTAAGATCAAATGTATGTTGGCAACCTATTTTCCAAAGAATTTCTTTCATTGCTTAGCATTTGTATGCAGTGATTTCTGAACCATTCAAATTAACTTCATGATGAATGCCTTGCTATTCGTGTTAATACTGGCATGGTTTGATGAGGCTGTGGCTGAAACTTTGTCAGAGGAGGCTACAGGCAATAACAGGAATTAGGGAATATCAGAAAGATCTGTAGATACTGCACTAGGCACAGAACCTTTCCCCTCATCTTTACAACTTTGATCTGAGAAGTTATTACTGTTACTGCCCACAGTTGGAGCTAATGTGGCCCTACCTACCTCAATAAGTTGTTTTTATTGTTTTACTTTTAGTAATTATCAAAAGTAGCTTATTGGTTTGCATTTGCAATTAGTTTTTGTGATGATTTTGCTGGTGATTATTCAATACAAACTCATAAATATATACATTTGTTCCGTGAATGGATGAATAATGATTAAGTGTAAAATGATAGTGCTACAACTGATATTGCTGTTTTAATAGTTAAACATATTTTATTTGTTTTATTATCCTATTAAAATAAATAAAATATACATATGTTTGGATTCTTAAATTAATCCCCAGGATTCAACAAGATCTGCATGGTGTGCAGGATTAGTGCAAGAGCTGCTGCATGCAAGATGCCTGAAGAGTGATCCAGGAATGAGCTCCCGGGACGTGCATGAGTACACCTACACTATTCCAGCATGGACACCACTGCTCTATGCTAATTACCCCATTTTCTGGTGTAAAACATGCAGATGAGGTGAATTAGTGATCCAGAAAGCGGGCAGGCATCTGTGCATGAATAGTGTAACCTGCAGAAATGGATTTGGTTACTAACTGAATACATTTCTGCAAATTACAAAACGGAGGCATGACAGTCCCAAAGAAAGCATGTATTCAATGTATTAGGCATGCCAATGGCCAAATATATGGCCATTGGCATGGGAAATATTTGCAAAATTATAAAAAATAACTTTTATTTTTTTTGGCTGATTTTGGCTATTTAAGCTTAGGGCAGCAGTGCGTAAATGGGATTGGCCTGAAAATAAGAAAAAAAGTTGGAAATAAGCTTTTAAACCCAAATTAGCATTTTACCATGATAGTCAATGGCATGCATAAAACAACAATACCAGGGAATAGTGGTTGCTAAGGGGGAAGGCTCAGTGTGAGTGTGGTAACTATGAATTAGCATTCTGGTTTATACAAATGAGGGGATTGATACTGAATCACAGATTTCCTCTCAGTGTTAGCTTGCACTAAACTGTAACACCATGGTATAAGTATAAGAGGTAGATGACCTCATAAGGGGGAGTGTCATGCATGCTGTAAGTTTATTGGAGCTCTGTGGCCCGTGTTTGCCCTTAGCTAAGCACAGCTTAGGAAGGAGGGTGTGTCTGAGACTGCCTAGCAGTGTTTACATTGCCTAAACCAGTGTGTGCAGCGCGCACTGGGTTTAAAACAAAAAAATAAAAACACAGGAAATAGCAGCTCTGTTCAGATCTGAGCACTGGGTATGCACAGCATGCCTCGGGGCTTAAACGGAAAGACAATGGGAAGGGAAAACAGCAGTAGGAAGGCAATCAAGGAGAACTAGCATAACTGGCAGGTATCAGAATCTGCCAATTAAACATGCATCAGCCCAGCCCAGCACCTACTGTAAACTATGCAAACACCTTTCACTCTGTTTTTTTTCCCTTAAACTCTACACCACTGGTGTACACAGACAGAGAAATTTTACCTGACAAAACTAACAAAATGTTAGGGGCTGCTGTTGCTCTCATACATCAATATGTGGAAGAGACTGAGGGTGGTGAGGATGTGAATGCTGATGACCAATCCACAGTGAGGAACACCTACTGTAAACTATGCAAACAACTTTCACTTTGTCTTTTTTCCCTTAAACTCTACACCACTGGTGTACACAGACAGAGAAATTTTACCTGACAAAACTAACAAAATGTTAGGGGCTGCTGTTGCTCTCATACATCAATATGTGGAAGAGACTGAGGGTGGTGAGGATGTGAATGCTGATGACCAATCCACAGTGAGGAGGAGGAGAAGAGTGTACAGACCCAGGGTCACCTACGAAGGGCTACATGAGCTGGAAATAGTGGAGCGCTATAGGGTGGACAGGGTCGTTTTACAGCAAATTGTTGAGATGTGCCGGACACACCTCACACACAGAACCAACAGAGGGGGAACCCATCCCAGTGGATACCAAGGTATGTGTAGGCTTAAGAATACTAGCAACAGGTACCTTCCAAAGGCCAACAGGGGATATCATGGGGATCTCACAGGCATCAGCATCCAGGGTACTCCACCAGTTTCTGGATGCCATGTCAGCACATGACAGTGAGCACATATATTTCCTCAACACTCGTGAGGAGTTGACCAGCAACATGCATCTCTTCCACCAAATAGAAAATTACCCTGAGGTAGTGGGTGCTATAGACTGCACGCACATAACATAAAAGCACCACCCGGCGAGTGGGTTAGGGTGTACATAAACAAGATCTGCATGGTGCTTCTCCACCATCAACTGCCATGTCGTGTGTGATGCCCAGGGCATTATCCTGAAGATGTGTGCTGGCAGCCCTGGAAGCTATCACGACTCTCACATCTGGGATATGACACAGCTGTACCAGAAATGTGCTGGTGGGGACATCCCGTATGGCCACCTAGAGGGGGATGCTGGTCACGCACTGGAGCCACAGCTGATGACACCCACCAGAAATGCACACCCGAACAAGAACTCCATAATGAGGCACATGCACAAACCAGAATAATAATAGAGCATGTGTTTGGGATGCTCAAGTCACGGTTCTGGTGCCTGGACATATCCAGTGGGGCCTTGCAGTTCTCTCCAGCTACGTGTACACAAATTTTCATTGTATGTGTCATGATGATTCTGCAAGAACAGCACGGGGCAGGGCCACACATCCCAGCACCATTGCCAAGGCCATCAGAGGCACAGAGGGATTCAGAGGAGGAACAATCTGAGCCTCCCCATGTAGGCAGAAGGAGGCATGCCCAGTATGCCCAGGCTTTGGCAAAGAGGCAACGCATAGCACTTACACTGACACAGTAGGGACTGATGGAATGACACCACTCTCTGACTCACACATACAGTAAAAGCAATGCCAAACATGATGCTACCTATGCTTTACCATCTATAGGGAGTGTACTATGTGCATCCGACATAGTCAGCCCTCCAGTACCATCCTCAATACTGGCACAGCCATAAGGTAAGTCATTCTTCCTATCAATTGCTGAATGAAGTAGTATGTTCTGCTAGTTGTATCTGTGGTATGGATGTCAGCATGCAAGGGAATTGGGTGGCTGAATGGGATGACAGAAGATAGTGGACACCTATATAGGCAGCATGAAATCCATAACAAATACTGGTGTCAACAAAGTAGGCAGTGCTAGACAAGGTGACAAATCACACTGCAGTACATGTGGTGGCCCAAATGTGTGTCCATAGGACACACACATGCGTGTCAGTGAGGCTCACATACCCAACACCAGCCTCAGCCAGCAGGACAGGTGTAGATGACCATAAAGAAAGGCTGTGCTAAGGCCTCCAATTAATGGCAATGGTGAACAGCCTCCCTCCAGACCTACACAGACAGACTACAACAGGTCTGGCAGTTGTATGTTAGTTCTGAATGGTAAGAAGTCTGAAAGTGAAATGTAGTTCAATAAAACCTAAGATCTGTACTCCACTGATATGCCTCTAGTCTGCATGATAGGTCAGAATACAAAATGAAATGGAAGCCAACAGAGTACCTGAAATACCAGCACAGTCATAGCAAATGTTTACAGTTGTCAGGTGTGCCCCCCCCCCACAATCCAATGTAGAAATTCAGTAACATGTACATGTGGGTTTAAGAACAGTGGAGCACAGATTGCCTGAGCTGGACCAATTTACAGGATGGATTGTTGCATTTGTACAATATGCAGGGGTCCGTGTGTTAGGTTGTTGTGTATTCTATATTGTGTGGAAGTGGTCAGCATGTAGGCATGGTGGGTTGTGTCTTGGTGGCCTGTTGCCAGTACTGTTGATGACAGGGCCATGTTCTGGCAACTGCAGTGCCAACCACAATGCATCTCAACAATATCCAGTTCAGCAGTCATCCATACTCACTGTCCAGATGTCAATATCTGTCACCATCTGAAAGATGGACATGCCATGAATGTGGGCCCAGACATACGCACAATACACAGGTGGAAGTACCCTAGACAGAGTACATAAAATGTAACTGTCAAATGCACACAGCTTTGGAACTGTACATATAGGTTAGCAACACATTAGTTGTCTGTGTAGTATGGAATACTGATGTAGTCTGGCCAATTACTGACAGACCACAAAAGGCACAGTTATGAAGTAATGAGAGACTGCCTATGTCCCCGCACAAGGCAGCATAAGGGGAGTTTCCCAGGTATATCTATGAGTCAGCTGCAAGAAGCGTCCATATCACATGTGCACTCATCTCACCCCACCATCAGCCACAGGTTTATCACAGGTCATATCCCTGCTGTTTGGAATGAGTACAGTATGACTCACACTTCTGTATGAGAATACTGACAGAATGCAGCATGCTGAAGAGGTGTCCCTTGCAGGTGTGTCCCTAGATGTAAGCAGCACCCTGCCAGCATCCAGACCAATGGATTAATATGGACAGGAACTATTGCCATTAACACCTTGCACACTTCCCCTGTCACCCCAGGGGAATCCAGTGGTTCGCAGCCTGGGAATATAGGAGTGACAAAATGCACTGGCCTGCTACAGATGGCCTACATCACTACCAAATATCCTACAGTCCTCTGTCAAAGGGCTATGCCTCACCCATACTGCCAATGTATGTTATGTTGTGGGGTTCCAACTAACAACATAACACAGTCCACAGAACACAAATGCAAGGCCATGTTGACAAATCCCAGTAGCATGCCCACCATGTCCTGCTGGGATGAAGGAACAACTATAGGGATACTTCTCAGATATTGCTCGCATAATGTTAGGAAGAGGATAGAATAACCAAATGAATGGGAGGTGTAGAAGCATGGACATCATGGAGTGTGTGAAGTCTGAAACTCTGATGTGTGCCCATACTACCCCTGCCTGCAAACCCATTAATGGGTGGCTACAAACCTGCTCATAAACCAAATGTGAATTGGAACTGACCAGATATATTACCCCTGCCTCTGGGTAACTTGGGTGAATCTGTACAGCTGAGAGGTATGGCCACAGGAGGATATGGCCATTCTGTTACGTTGATATATGTACAAGCATGGGATCCTCAGCCACCACAGTACCAAGGTGTTGGACAATTTACACAGACCCATCAGCAAGTGTCTGCAGCTACCCCTCCAGAATGGCATGAGTGTGCAAGAATATGTAGGCTGCAGACCACAAAACTAGAAACAGCTTCATTCATCTTATATTTCCCAGGAAATAACTGTGAACAAATAAGTATATCTGTCAGTAGCTGATGACATAATACATCACTGTGTAAAACAGTACATGTGTCTGAATATCTCTGCTAACACCAGCCATGTAACACAAGCAGCACAGACACAATAGTTACAGTATCCCACTATCTTTCTTCCATTGTGACTCCATATTATCAGCCTGTCTACAGATATCCTGCAGAAACAGGAGGGTATCTGTAGGTGTAGAACACCAAATCCTGGAATGGAGTACAACCTACCTGGAATGGATTCACGCACTCACTTAGAGAAATGAAGCCCATGTCTGACAACAACAATGGAGTATAGATATCTGTCAGTCGCAGATGTCTGTGCACACACACCGCATTGCACACCATTCATGCTTTGCACACACATTGGATAGGAATGCTCACACATATCCAAGGCCAACACACTATAATATGTCAAGCATGCACACACAGAGATGTGGGAAAAATAGAGACAGACAGTGACAGAGAGATTTCCATCATGAAGCCTTTCCCACCTACCACACATCCAATTGGCCAATATCACCTGATGTGCTGATGTCAATCACTGTAGACATTGCTTTTGGTAGCCTTTGGCCCTATAGTGTCTGTGGTGCTTGTGATAACTGTGTAACATGATAGTACAAATCAGTATCCATCTCACATTTGTATAGCCAGACCTGTCAAATGTAAAGTTGTGTGTGACTGAATGTTGTGTGTGTGTGTTTCCAGAGGAATGGTTTATGGCCCATTCACACACACTGCACTTCCCATTGTCCATGTTAGCACTTATGCTGATGTCAGTCACCTTGAAATAATCCTCTGACCAAGTATCAGCCCCATAAGTTCCATGGTGCTTGTGATAACTGTGTAATGCTGTAGTCTAATATACTTGTTAGATAGAAGTTCTTATTGCAGACATGGCAACTATGAAACTGTGTGTGTGTGTGTGTGTGTGTGTGTGTGTGTGTGTGTGTGTGTGTGTGTGTGTGTGTGTGTGTGTGTGTGTGGAGATGAATGATTTTGAGGCCATTCACAGTCACTACACCTCACATTGCCCTACTTTAGCCAGCCTGCTGATGTCTATCACCTTGAAATAACCCTTCAGATAAGAACCAGCCCCATAAGTTCCTTGGCACTTGGGATAACTGTGTAATGCTATAGTGTAACATACTAGTTAGGTAGGAGTTCTAATCCCAGAGATGGCAACTGTGAACCTGTGTGTTTGTGTGAGAGAGTGTGTGTGTCTTTGATAATACCTGATATTATGGACATTCACACTTACTACTCTCCCCTTTCCCCTCCTTTAGCACTGCTGCTGATGTCAGTCACCTTCAAAGAAACCTGTGGAGAGCTCTAAGCTCCATGGCGCATGCCATAAATGCGGAAAGATGTAGTAGCAGTAACTACCCAGATATAGGTTTGAATTTCATCTGTGGCAAGTGTTTATGTGCATACCTTAAAGATTTTGGCCCCATTTACACCCAGTACACATCTCAGAGCCTGCCTTTACCAGTCCTGCAGATATCATCCACCTTAGAAGTACTTGTTGCCAACCTTAAACCATGCTAGGCCAGTGGTGCTTGTGGTAAATGTGTGACAATGGTCTGTAAAGACTTTTAGATAAAGGTTTGAACCTCACCCCTGGCAAATGTGTGTTCAGGATAAAATTATTTTTTGGATCTCTCACCCACTACATCACCCAATGCCACTATTTACAAGGGCTGGTGATGCTCCTCACCTTAGATGTACCTTTTTGACAACATCCATTCTATGGGCTCTGTGGTGCATGTGATAAATGCGGTACAGTATAGTTGCAATACATAGCTAGGTAGGGGATTGAATCTCAGTACTGACAAGTGTGAGTGTCATCAGTATCCTTTTGGAGGTTGCTTTGATTGTGTAATAACAGGATCCATTGTGGGGCGGGTTTTGCTAAATGATCATGTTGAGGACCTAGTATATGTCACAATGTCCACCTTACAAGGACAACAGATTTCAAACACCAGAGAGGCTGGTGTAGACAATCCATAGCCCTGCATGTGACATTATGGATTGGTGAACAATATAGGCAGCCCTTCTATTACTCAGAAAACACTCTCCACCCATGTCTCATACACAAACACACTTGGCTAGGGAACAACCACTATATTGGTAGTTCCCTGCATATTGCCTCACAGATAGTAACCACAGTGTGATTGCAGTGGACTACTGTTGACCACAACAGTGCCACTGACATCAGAAAGTACTGTGATGTGTTACATCTCCTAACTTAGTGTGTGTTATCCAGCAAGTAAAAGGACATGGCACCCTGTTCCATCCCCACAGAAGGCAAATAAATGCTTACAGTGGCCCTTTTGCTATGTTCCCCACTAGATGCCTGCAACAACTGTAGAGTTTACAAATGTAACACACAAAGGGAGTATGGACAGACTCCACTAACTCCAGTGAATATCTGTATCATGCTGTCAATGTAGGTGCAAGCATGACCTCAGTTCCATTGCCAGGTCTCACCAAATGAGGTCAGGAATGCTACATCAGGAGATAACAATCTGTCTACATAACATGCCCCAGAGACCTCAAGTACACTTCCACACATCAAAGAACATGCGTGTGGGACGTGCACAAGCCAGACAATGTCCATGTTATGGAATATAGCTCACATACATGGGAAGCAGTGAACATCACTGGCCACTCACAATAGTAAACCAGATGAGTGGTTGATGAATACAAAGCACACCCCTGAGGAACACTCCAGGGAGTATACCCCCTAAGCCACACTGGAGACTATTGTCATGTGGCCTGAGGCTAAGGTATTCCCTTGGCCTAGCCTTGTACAGCCTTCATACCCATTCACCTACTACATACCTGTGAAGTAATGAACCTATGCATCTCAGTACTGGCAAATGTGTGTGCGTGTGTGTGTCTGTGGATATAGAGATTAATGATTTTGAAGCATTTCACAATCACTACACCTCCCATTGCCCTAACTTTAGCACACCTGCTGATATCATTCACCTTGAAATAACCCTTTGGCCATGTTTCAGCCATATAAGCTCAGTGGGGCTTGTGATAACTGTATAATATTGTAGTGTAGCAAACTATTTAGGTAGGAATTCTAATCCTGATCCTGCCAGCTGTGATAATGTGTGTGTTTCCCTGAGACAGTGTGTGTGTGTGTGTGTTTTTGTTGACACCTGATTTTGGGAACATTCACACTTACTACACTTCCCTTACCCCTCCTTTAGCACTGTTGTTGATGTTACTCACCTTCAGAGATAACTTTGGACAGTTCTCCAACATGTAAGCTCCATTGCGCATGCAATAACTGTGTAACACTGTAATAGCAATACATAGTCAGGTAAGGGTTGGAAATTAGTACTGGTAAGTGTGTGTTTGTGTGTGTCATCAGTATCCTAAGTGGGTGTTGGGGTGCTTGTGTAATGACAGGATCCATTGGAGTGTGGGTTTTGCTACATCATTATATTGACTCAATACAGGGTTTGTTGTCTCAATATCCAAATTAGGAGGCCAACAGTTTTCAAACACTGTAGAGGTTGTTGTAGACAATCCTCAGCCATAAATGTGTACAGCCATGTGCAATTACTATGTGACAGTATGGATTAGTAAACAATATAGCCAACTGTTTTAATACCCAGGTACCACTCTCCATCCATGGATCATACACAAGCACGCTTGGCTCTTACTCTCTTACTCCTTTCCTTTCTTACTTTGTCTCTGTCTCTCTCTCTCCCTCTCTGGTGGATGTGGAAAAGTACATCTGTTTTGCATAGGCAGCAGCTTGAGTTTTGTAAGTAATGCTCATGATCAGCTGATGGCCTGTGTACGAATTGCAGTCCCCCACTTGCTAATTGCATGTGGAACAGCTGTGGTATCATTCCTATAGCCAATTACATGGAAACACACCCCTGTACCTAAACACTTCATGTGGGTGTTGGCCCTTTTCCTTCACTGTGAGCAGGACTTCATGTGGGTGTCTGACAAACAGCATCACAGAGGGTAGCTGGAATACCTCTTACAACATACACTATGGAGACAGGCCAACAAACAGGAGGGGGATGTTTCAGACATGGGGTCAGAATGCAAATACTGCTGTTCTACATTTGAAGTAATGTTGGATTAACAGGGCTTGTGTGGATATGGTTGTTCTACATGATTTAAAGTCTGGCATGACAGCGTTATGTGGTTGAGAAAATTTTCACCTGTAGGGCTATCTGCAGACTGGCCAGAGTTTGGAGTCTTACATGTGGTGTGTTACTCACACATTTCCTATCTTTAGAAATGCAGTAGCATACTCTGATGACTGCAGTCAGTACATGGTGACATCCATGTGAGTTACTGACTTCATATCCCTCAGAAGAGATATGTCACAACAAACCCTGTTACACCAGGAATTTTCTCAGTTTATCACAGCAATGTCAATATTGGCCCTGTGTCTGTGCCTATTTCCCCCAAGTCTGTCACCTTTTGTCCATATGTCATGCAGAAAGAGGTGCATATGTACAGTACATCATTATTTACTTGACATCATACCTTATAACAAGCCAGTGAGATATCAGATTGCTAGACATGTTATGTATAGTAGGCCTTATATTTGAGGACAAAATCTGGACATTCTGTTGTAGTCTGTAAAGTAGTGAGGTCTGTGTACTTATGGTGATAGGTGACAGAGTGTGTATTGTGAATATGTTACTTAGCCTGTGTACAGACTGTGTTAGATGTCATTGTTCTTGGTCATGTTTTATCTGGTGTTGCATGCTGCTCCAGTTTACGGTACCCTATCAGCATATATGTTTGTAAGGCCAGACTGAGGCATGTCCCATACCACAGACAGGCATCAGAATACACTGTGTATTGGGCCAGTATATGTAGGGTTAGTGTGTGAGTGGAAAAAGAACTGAGACAAATGAACACGCCCTCACTGCACCACTTCTATTAAAACAATCCAAATGGTATCGATATCGACCTTCAATGGACCAAGCAAAACATAAAAGTTTTAAAAAGTAAAGCCTTCAGTTTTAATTTCTGCTTTTCGTCCTGCTCCTAGCAGGACTTCTTCAGACAAACAACAAGAATCAACAAATTTCCACAAAAAAAATCACATTTCAGTTACAGTTGAAATCACATTTCAATTAAAATGCTTAGTTCCCTGTAATGGAATTTCAAAAGGCCAACCCCCCAAGAATAAAAGACAGAGCACATTTTGTACTTTCAATAGTATTTGACTTTGTAAACAAGTAAAACATGAAAGTAAGAAATGAAAAATAGTAAAAACAAAAAACAAAAGAAATAAATATTCCCTTCTATATTGACAAGTTACCAGCAGTGCCGTTCAAACATACAAAAAGTGCAAAAACAACACACAGTGCGCTGACTGTGTGTTTGTTTACCTCCTTTTTTCACTTATTCCTGACATGTTGACTAAACTTACTTCTTCACCTAAAATGGCTCTTCAGCAATCCTTACTTATAAAGTTACCCTAAGCAACTTCTCCTATTTGTATGAATGCTGAGAAACATCGCTCATACAGCTGCCTTATATACTAATAAATAAAGGTTCCATGACTCATGTCTGCATTTAAATCTGTATCTTTATATTTCCAGAACTCACCTTATGTTACTACATATTAATGTGTCCCAAAGTAAGGTATTTTGCCTCGCTCTTATTGCCACATTAAAGACCCCAGTGTGGTGGAGATGAATCACTAAACATCCAATTAAAGCTCCACTGTTACTCCATCCTTTAAACAATTTCCAAAATTGTCTGCTAGTTCATCTTATTCAATCCTCCATTGCTCTTTGCTTGTGTAGTTACCCTAAAACACCACCTAGTGTTGTTTGTTGGTATATATCTACACAAGCTGCAATGGTTTAACATGTTATATCACACAAATACACTTCCAAAAGGAAATTTTATGAGTGAGAAGGGGGGGGGGGTGGGATGGAAGACATGCCCGACCATATGCAAAATGACCTGGTCTATGAGGCCATGCTGTTGTATATATATGAATTGGTGGACATTTTTCCAAAAATAGTAATAAAAATATATATAATATTTTAAATAAAAAGTAAAGGAACACAATGATTTACCTCATGAGGCTTTTGAGTTTCAGTATACAAGAAATAGAATAAATTTCATTCAAGCTCGGATGGCAACAGGCTCTAGTTTGGAGTTGCCATAACAACTCCCTTTTCTCCAACAATAAAGAAGTTGGACCACCCCTCAAGTCACAAATTTGATTGTCTATGGCTTTAAATTTAAAGGAATGCTGTGGGAAACTTTCCACATGTCTGGCCAATGTGTTTTCCTTTTTTAACGTTCTAATATTGTATAAGTGTTCATAGATTCTCTCCCTCAGTTTCCTGTCCATTTTGCCTATATAAAAGGCAGGACAGGTATTACACTGAGTGAGATAGACCACTCCCTTTGAATTACAGTCGAACTTCTTGTTGATTTTATAACTGACATCTCTAATTGTAAAATTTGGCTAGCATCTACCTGTGGACAATATGAACACGTTACATTTCCACATTCCATTTCTACTCGTTGGATTTAAAGGTTTCCAGCTTCTTTGTAGTATACTTTTTAAATTGGCACATCTTCTAAAGGTGACCCTGGATACATCCCTCCATATAGAGGACAGGCTAAAAATAATAGACCTAATTCCATATCCATCCATACTAAAAGTAGTTATGAAATTTGATGAATGAGTATCCCTCTCCACATTAATGCTAGGTTGAACCTCAGTAGAATAACTGTAGAGGCTATCTGCTCCTACTGAGCCTCCCAAAATAGGTTGGTAAACCCCTCTTGTTCTCTTTTCTTTCACTTCACTTATAAGGTCTAATACTAAGGTGGATGGATAACCTCTCTTAACAAACATATCTTCCAACCTACTACACTCCATGTTGAAGTCCACGTCAGTGGTCACCATGCAGTCTGCCCTGACCAGTTGACCCTTAACCAGTGATCATTTCTGGAAGAGTGGATGGTTGCTAGTAAAGTAAAGTAAGGCATTGGAGTAGGTCTCTTTTCTATAGATCTTTGCAATATAACGTTTGTTTGTGTGGTCTTTACTAAGGTCTACATCTAGGTATGCTATTCTTTCCTTTTCAAACACGTGTAAATTTTAAGAAATTAGTAGTGTTATTCAAATAAGTTACTAACTTGGACGCCTCCTGTTCTTCACTGTCCACTAACATAAATATGTCATCCAAGAAGCGTGTGTAAAAGGATATTTTCCCTTGGATGTCAGGTTTCCTTAAAATATACTCCCTCTCCCAGTATGCCATCACTAAGTTAGCAACACTGGCTCCACAGGGGAACCCCATTGCCACCCCTGTTTTCTGTATATACAACTTGTTGTTCAGTGTAAGATAGTTGTTAGTTAATACTATGCCCAAAAGTTCACATAGTAAAGTGATTTTGGGGGGTGGGACCCCCAATTCACCCAACAGTAACCTAATCCATTCTATTCCTTCATCCTGTGGAATGGAAGTATATAAATCCTTGACATCAATTGTAAGGAAGTTAAGATAATTTCTAAAGCCTATTTTTTGCATATTTGCTAGAAATGACCAAGAATCCTTACATATTTGGGTCTGCTGTTGTACATATTTTTTAAGGTAAAAATCTATGAATTTTGCTAGGGGGTATGTTATACTATTCCTAGCATCTACCAATGGTCTCATGGGGGGGGGTCTTCAATGGATTTATGTATGTTAGGTATCCCAAATAATATTGGGAGCCTAGGTGAAAGCATATTAAAAAATATATGTATTCAAGTCTATTCTGGCTTCAATAAACAGTTCTTCAAGGTGGGAATGGATTCTACTATATGCTATATTTAATTGATTTCTTGATACTTCCTCATAAGTTACGGACGTGACTATTTTTTCCATTCTTTCCATATAGTCATCAGCGTCCATGCTGACTAATCCACCCCCCTTGTCTGGTTGCATACCTCTAACATGTGCCTCCCTGACAAGGAGTAGGGCCCGTTTTTCTTCACTAATGACATTATATATATTATTCCTAGTTTGTCTTTGTGACAGAAGTTGAAACAAATCTAGCTCAAAAACACATTTGAACAAACCCAAAGTATGGTGCATTGGTGGACAATATGTACTGGAAACATGAAATGGATCATTTGTTGGATTATTTGAGCCAAAAATATAGCCAAGATTAAGTTTTCTAGTAAACAACTTCAGGTCCAGAATTGTTTCAGCAACAGACGCCCTTCTCGATGGTACAAAAGTTTGTCCTTTTGCTAATAAGTCTGCCAACAAGGTGTCAATAATTAATGAAGAAAAATTAAAAATTTTCAAGTCACCTTTAGAATTATAAATGAGTCTCACCACTTCAGGTCTGTACTCTGTTGTTTCATCTACTGGTACATCTGCACAGGTGTCTTGTATGAGACATGTGGTAGACCTTGCCTGAGATTGTATCCTGAGGCTTGTTTCCAAAAATTTCGATTAAATTTTGCTCCATTCCACCGTGATTGGTGGTCGTTTTCACTGCCTCTGTTAGATGGTTGATTGTTGTTACCTCCCTCAGAATGTTCATTACGTTGGCTTTCCTGATGGCTGCCATGAGCTCCGTTGTTATGAACCGTTTGGACGCCTGGCTGGTAATCTCTTCTATTAACTGGTTCTTTCCATTGGTCTGATATTCCAGTTTGGGAGACAGGAGGTTTAGGATATGCTATTCCTGTTTTGTACGCTTCTCTGTCTCTATTTAACTTCTTCACTTTAGTGTTCTTCAATTTAACCAAGTATGAATTAATGCTAGAAAAGCATCTATCATATTCATATTTGTACCGGTTAAAGTCCAAGTCACCTTTTATTTTTTCATCCAACACAGTAATTTATTTTATTAGGATATCGGCTGCCAATTGGTAGTGTTTAATCATAATATCCAATAGTTCGAGTCCATGTTTGTTAAACAAACTGAGAAGGTCTTTGTGAAACAAAGAATTCTCAATAAGACCAGTGGGGTATTGCCACGATCTGAGGCCCTTCGGCAAAATTCCTTCGTTGACACACTCTTTGAAGTATGTTATTTCTAATTGCAATTTTTTGTATTTCATAAGCTTCAAGTCAAAATTCTTTAAACAATCTACCAAACTTGATGGCCCCTCCTCTACTGTGGCATTAGTTGTTATTGGGGATGGACCACTACCTTCTTGTAAGTTTGGTACTTCGTTGAGCCAATTTTTCAGTTCAGGCCACAAAGGTCCTGAAGAGCCTTCAATACTGGTTAGTGGACTTGGACGTTCAAACTGGACCACCGAATTTATAGAATTCAGTCCCGTTGGTGTTGGGTGTATGCTCACTTCCAATAATGTGTCTGATGAATTGCTCAAGTTGTTCCTTGGGGTAAGCTCATTGTTGGGTGGTTGGACTAATGTTTCCCCAGTTAAACGGTCCATCCTGACCGTCAATGCTATTTGTTTCGATAAATGCCCGACCAGTGTTGTTAATGCTCCTAGTCCTTCCTCCTCAGGTGAGGACGGCAGTGCAACAGTGTCAGGGCTGTGTTCCATTTCCCAATACCAAAACAAACTGATAAGGAATCCAAACACAAAAAACAAACTAGAAAAAGAACTGAGACAAATGAACATGCCCTCACTGCACCACTTCTATTAAAACAATCCAAATGGTATTGATATCAACCTTCAATGGACCAAGCAAAACATAAAAGTTTTAAAAGGTAAAGCTTTCAGTTTTAATTTCTGCTTTTCGTCCTGCTTCTAGCAGGACTTCTTCAGACAAACAACAAGAATCAACAAATTTCCACTTTTTTAAAAAAAATCACATTTCAATTACAGTTGAAATCACATTTCAATTAAAATGCTTAGTTCCCTGTAACGGGATTTAAAAAGGCCAAACCCCCAAGAATAAAAGACAGAGCAAATTTTGTACTTTCAATAGTATTTGACTTTGTAAACAAGTAAAACATGAAAGTAAGAAATGAAAAATAGTAAAAATAAAAAACAAAAGAAATAAATATTCCCTTCTATATTGACAAGTTACCAGCAGTGCCGTTCAAACATACAAAAAGAGCAAAAACAACACACAGTGCCTGACTGTGTGTTTGTTTACCTCCTTTTTTCACTTATTCCTGACATGTTGACTAAACTTACTTTTTCACCTAAAATGGCTCTTCAGCAATCCTTACTTATAAAGTTACCCTAAGCAACTTCTCCTATTTGTATGAATGCTGAGAAACATCTCTCATACAGCTACCTTATATACTAATACATAAAGGTTGTAGTGTGTGAGTGGCACATATGAGGATGGTTTTCATTTTAATTAGGATTACCATAATGTGACTGTGACTGTGTTGAGATTGGATGTGGGCATGTACTTTCACACTGGTGTCTGTTACTCTGTGCCTATACATGCCTGTAGTGCTGGCTATATTTGCAAGGACATGTGTATTCCCCCATAGGAAACTTGAGACAGTGTTGTGGCAGTCTGCCTATAGTTTGCACACTGCTTTGTGACATGTCTAGCAGCTCAGTGTATTTACCTAGTGTGATATTATGTCCAGATATTTATAAGTAACAAAAACAAGTAGGTACGGACTCCTTGCTCCAGCAGATATATCCAAGTGGAGGTTGACAAGAACCCAGGACAAATAGAATTCCTTTTAACGCAAAATTTATTAATACAGCGTTTTCGCCGTGTGCACTGACACAGCTTCCTCAGAATACAAAACATTATTTAATCTAAGTCAGTTTATATACGTATCCAATAAGGAAATGATGTCATGGCAATAAAAGGTTGTTAAAGGTGTATAGAAGATGTGAAAATGTATAAACATTTTGTTATTTATAAAACACAAATGTAAAATTCATATCTAAAAATTAAGTTTAAGATGTTAACTTATTTAAGTAAAACATATTGTAAAAAATAAGTATGAACATGAAAAACATGCATAAAATGTTATAAACAATGCTATCAACAGCCACTGAGAGTGTGAAAAATTCAGTTGATACTGGTAGGTCTAAGTCATAGAACTGGAAGTTGTAAAACTGTTAATACTTGAGGGCAGAAATTACAACTGTGAATGACCCAAGTGGACATTCTAATAATATAAACAAATTAAAAATTTAAAAATAAAACACCAACATGTAAGAAGGCAAAAAAACTTGATATGCTCATCTTAAATAACTTCTCAGTTTTAAAACTGAAGAAATGCTGCAATTCTCGTTTAAGGCTGGAAAGTTAAATGCGTCAGTTCTCAGTTGCCACTCGAGTTCACAAAGTTCTAACAGTAGTGGGATAGGCCCCCCCCTAATATTACCCTGTATTTGGTCTATTGCCATGAAAGAAAAACTGTGCCCAGGATAGTTGATGGTATGTACGGCCAATGCGTTATTTTCATTCTCCGTCCTGATCGCATAAAGGTGTTCGTACATGCGGTCACGGAGTCTACGATCGGTTTTACCGATGTAGAAAGATGAGCAACAGTCACAAAATGCTACATAGACAATAGATTTACTTTCACAGCTAAGGGGGACTCTAATGGTGTATTTTTTGTCCCTTATTGAGAAAGTTTGCCCTGATCTAACCTTGTGGCATCTATTACAGAAACCACAAGGGAACATACCTATTTTCTTATTAAAGAAAGTTTTAGGAGCATTCCTTTGTGATAACTCCTTCAAGTTGTTATTCCTTTTAAAGACGAAACTGGGAGTTACACCAAGTTTATCAATGAGTGAAGTTTTGCTTGTAATAAAATCCCAGTTCTTACGTATGATAGACATTATAGCTTTCGAATGAAAGCTATAAGTCATGATGTAACACGAAGATGAATCAAATTGAGTAAGTTGGGGTGGTATATTGACCTCTACTTGATCTAGGATGGTAGCATCGTACAAGGAGTTGTCTAATTGAACATGAGACATTACTAAATTGTCATTACTTAAAATAGCTTTAAAGAACCCATTAATTCTCTTCGTGTGTACTTCCGAGATAAGTTCACTAATAAGATTAATTGGGTAACCCTATTACTAAATAACTCGAAGAGAAAATCACATTCTTTTGAAGTCTTCCAGCGTACTGCACATCTTAGCTGCCCTCACCAGCTGACCCTTAACAATGGCTTTTCTGTTTAAAGGGGTGGTGGCTTGAGAAGTACAGAAAGGAATTGCAGTACGTTGGCTTTCTATAAATATTAGAAGTGTACATCTGAGTTTGAGTGTTTTTAGACAATTTAATGTCAAGGTAATCAATTTCCGTACTAGAAAATTTGTACGTAAATTTCAAAAAAGCCGTCGTGGCATTAATTGAAGTGATGAAAGCGTCAGCTTCTGCAAGACCACCTCTAAATAGCAAGAACGCATCATCCAAGTACCTAGTATAAAATTGTACTGGAGACATTAAGTTTGGGGATGCGAAAAGCATGTGCTTTTCCCAATAACCCATGACCATGTTGGCCACGGATGATCCACAAGGGGACCCCATGGCGACCCCTTGTTTCTGAAGGAAATATTTTTTGTTAAAAGTAAAGTAATTGGAAGACAGAACTATATCCATAAGTTCTGTGATTAATTCAATTTCCAATCTAGGTGCACCTAGTTCTTGTAGTAAAAGTGCAGTCCATTCAAGTGCTTCTTGGTGTGGAATTGAAGTGTATAAGTCCACCACATCAACGGTGAGAAAGTTATCCTCACCGTTGATGGGTAGACCATTCACACGTTCCAAGAAAGACCAAGAGTCTTTACAGACCCCTGGCAACAACTTCACATACTTAGACAGAAGTTTGTCCACAACTTTGGCACTGGGGTATGTCATGGAGGACCTACCATCGATTAAAGCTCTCATTGGTGGATTTAGTAGGTCTTTATGTATCTTGGGAATACCAAACATAATTGGTAACTTTGGTAGTGTGATGTCAATGTAGTTGTAAGTATCCAAGTTGATTCTATTCCCAAGATACAAGTCACGGAAATAACCCCTAATCCTATTGTGTGCAGTGTTAATCTCACTGATGGAAGCCTCTGAGTATGCTGGTGAATCTAAAACTGAAGTCATTTTTTCGTTGTACAATTCATTTTCAAAAATCACCAATCCCCCTCCCTTGTCGGGTTTCATTAAACGTACTGGTTCATGGCATAAGTTGGTGAATAAAACAATTTGTTCCTTAGAGGTGTTAAATGTACAATGAACTCCTCTCCCAAAATTGTCATTGAACAGGTGTCTAAGATCTACTTCTGATACGTGTTCAAAAAGAGCCAGGGAGGGATGGAGGGGAGGGTTGAATACACTTGGGAGTCTGAAAAAAGGAAAATCTGCCAAGGTCGTGTCATTATCAAAAAACAGTTTCAGATTTAACTTTCTTACGAAACACTTAAGATTTATTATTTCTTTCGTGATGTCACAAATTTACTGGGGACAAATGAGTTCCCGTAAGCCAGAAGCTCAATAAGATCATTTGAGAGCTTAATGTCCGTGAAGTTGTAAATGGTAAAGTCCCCCTTATGGTTATGAACTATTTTTGGACCTTGTTTTTTAAAAACTTCTACATGGGCTTCAGGGGCTCCTGCAGGTATAGAGACAACAGGACTTAAAACTATTGGTTCCAATTCCTCCTCTTGTTGTTCCGTTGTTGGTATTGGCGTTGGTCTAAAAAAGGAGTATTACCTTGATTGTTCTGCCTCGTATTAGACCTAGAGGCAGCATTGGTATAGTTATTATTGGCATTAAGGCCTCTAATCCTATTACTACGCCTAGGGCCAGGTTGTACATCATTGGAATTAGGGACCTCAGGTGTAAGCTCTGTAAAATTGTCAGGTTGACTCGCCCCCTCCCCCAGTAATGGTCTATTGTTTTCAAAAAATTGAAGTTTTGGGTAAGCTGAACTATTTCTGTAAGCTTCCCTATCCCTTAGTAGTTTTTTGCTTTTGTTAGATTTCAGTTTATTCAACAAAGCGTCAATGCTATTCAGAGTTCTGTCGTAATCTATTTTGAATTTAGGAAACTCCAGATCAGCTTTCAGTTCATTGTCCAGCATTTCAGTTTCCAATAATAGCTTGTTAATTTGAATGTCGTAATGTTTTAGGATAAGCTCAAGCAGCTGAATTCCTTGTGTCTGGAAAAGATCCTTCAGTTCAGCGTAGAATATTGCGTTATTAAGTAGGCCCGATGGAGAAAACATATTTCGTAGCCCTTTGGGGATTAGACCCTCATTAATACACTGCCTAAAATAAACAGTCTCTAATTGCAATTTCTTTAACTTCAGAACATTTTTGGTTTTTTTTTTCTTTAAAATTTGCCTTTTTTTGAAAAGAAAAAAAACTGGGGGGGGGGGCCCAAAAAGGAAATTTAAAAGTTTTAAAAAAATGGAAAAAAAAATGAAAAAAAACGGCCAAGGGGGCGTTATTTTCAATTTTTTTCCGGGGGGTTCCGGGAATCCCGGGCAAAAAAAAAAAAAAAAAAAAAAAAAAAAAAAAAAAAAAAAAAAAAAAAAAAAAAAAACAAAAAAAAAAAAAAAAAAAAAAAAAAAAAAAAAAAAAAAAAAAAAATAAAAAAAAAAAAAAAAAAGGGGGGGGGGGGGGGGGGGGGGGGGGTGTGGGGGGGGGGGGGGGGGGGGGGGGGGGGGGGGGGGGGGGGTTTTCTTTTTATTTTTTTCGAAACGGGAGTTACACCGTTTACAATGGGGAATTTTGCGTAAAAAATGTTTTTAATAGATAAAATTTACTTTCAAGAAAGCTTAAGTATTGTCCCTTAAAAAATTGAGAATTTTGGGGGGTTTTGATCTACTTGATCAAATTACAAAAACATGAGACATTACTAAATTGTCATTACTTAAAATAGCTTTAAAGAACCCATTAATTCTCTTCGTGTGTACTTCCGAGATAAGTTCACTAATAAGATTAATTGGGTAACCCCTATTACTAAATAACTCGAAGAGAAAATCACATTCTTTTGAAGTCTTCCAGCGTACTGCACATCTTAGCTGCCCTCACCAGCTGACCCTTAACAATGGCTTTTTCTGTTTAAAGGGGTGGTGGCTTGAGAAGTACAGAAAGGAATTGCAGTACGTTGGCTTTCTATAAATATTAGAAGTGTACATCTGAGTTTGAGTGTTTTTAGACAATTTAATGTCAAGGTAATCAATTTCCGACTAGAAAATTTGTGCGTAAATTTCAAAAAGCCGTCGTGGCATTAATTGAAGTGATGAAAGCGTCAGCTTCTGCAAGACCACCTCTAAATAGCAAGAACGCATCATCCAAGTACCTAGTATAAAATTGTACTGGAGACATTAAGTTTGGGGATGCGAAAAGCATGTGCTTTTCCCAATAACCCATGACCATGTTGGCCACGGATGATCCACAAGGGGACCCCATGGCCCCCTTGTTTCTGAAGGAAATATTTTTTGTTAAAAGTAAAGTAATTGGAAGACAGAACTATATCCATAAGTTCTGTGATTAATTCAATTTCCAATCTAGGTGCACCTAGTTCTTGTAGTAAAAGTGCAGTCCATTCAAGTGCTTCTTGGTGTGGAATTGAGTGTATAAGTCCACCACATCAACGGTGAGAAAGTTATCCTCACCGTTGATGGCAGACTCATTCACACGTTCAAGAAAGACCAAGAGTCTTTACAGACCCTGGCAACAACTTCACATACTTAGACAGAAGTTTGTCCACAACTTTGGCACTGGGGTATGTCATGGAGGACCTACCATCGATTAAAGCTCTCATTGGTGGATTTAGTAGGTCTTTATGTATCTTGGGAATACCAAACATAATTGGTAACTTTGGTAGTGTGATGTCAATGTAGTTGTAAGTATCCAAGTTGATTCTATTCCCAAGATACAAGTCACGGAAATAACCCCTAATCCTATTGTGTGCAGTGTTAATCTCACTGATGGAAGCCTCTGAGTATGCTGGTGAATCTAAAACTGAAGTCATTTTTTCGTTGTACAATTCATTTTCAAAAATCACCAATCCCCCTCCCTTGTCGGGTTTCATTAAACGTACTGGTTCATGGCATAAGTTGGTGAATAAAACAATTTGTTCCTTAGAGGTGTTAAATGTACAATGAACTCCTCTCCCAAAATTGTCATTGAACAGGTGTCTAAGATCTACTTCTGATACGTGTTCAAAAAGAGCCAGGGAGGGATGGAGGGGAGGGTTGAATACACTTGGGAGTCTGAAAAAAGGAAAATCTGCCAAGGTCGTGTCATTATCAAAAAACAGTTTCAGATTTAACTTTCTTACGAAACACTTAAGATTTATTATTTCTTTCGTGATGTCACAAATTTACTGGGGACAAATGAGTTCCGTAAGCCAGAAGCTCAATAAGATCATTTGAGAGCTTAATGTCCGTGAAGTTGTAAATGGTAAAGTCCCCTTATGGTTATGAACTATTTTTGGACCTTGTTTTTTAAAAACTTCTACATGGGCTTCAGGGGCTCCTGCAGGTATAGAGACAACAGGACTTAAAACTATTGGTTCCAATTCCTCCTCTTGTTGTTCCGTTGTTGGTATTGGCGTTGGTCTAAAAAGGAGTATTACCTTGATTGTTCTGCCTCGTATTAGACCTAGAGGCAGCATTGGTATAGTTATTATTGGCATTAAGGCCTCTAATCCTATTACTACGCCTAGGGCCAGGTTGTACATCATTGGAATTAGGGACCTCAGGTGTAAGCTCTGTAAAATTGTCAGGTTGACTCGCCCCCTCCCCCAGTAATGGTCTATTGTTTTCAAAAAATTGAAGTTTTGGGTAAGCTGAACTATTTCTGTAAGCTTCCCTATCCCTTAGTAGTTTTTTGCTTTTGTTAGATTTCAGTTTATTCAACAAAGCGTCAATGCTATTCAGAGTTCTGTCGTAATCTATTTTGAATTTAGGAAACTCCAGATCAGCTTTCAGTTCATTGTCCAGCATTTCAGTTTCCAATAATAGCTTGTTAATTTGAATGTCGTAATGTTTTAGGATAAGCTCAAGCAGCTGAATTCCTTGTGTCTGGAAAAGATCCTTCAGTTCAGCGTAGAATATTGCGTTATTAAGTAGGCCCGATGGAGAAAACATATTTCGTAGCCCTTTGGGGATTAGACCCTCATTAATACACTGCCTAAAATAAACAGTCTCTAATTGCAATTTCTTTAACTTCAGAACATTACTGTCAAATTGTTTGAGCTTATCCAATAACGTAATGTTCGGTGTTTCAGTGTTCAATGCGTTATTAGAGACTGAGTTCTGTTCAGAAAATAAGAAACCATCAATGTTCCTCATCCATTCGTTAAAATTGGAAACAGTACTTAAATTGTTGTAAGAGACGCCGTTAGCCATCATGGAAGTCATCCGAGAAGACTGGGTGACTGCAGGTGTTGTTCTTTTAGATCCACCTGTTTCTGTGTTAACAGAACGAGTAGGTAAAGCGGAGGCACTCGCTTGTACATTGTCACGAGACAGGTAGTTTAAGGAAAGGTTAGGAACCAAGCCAGCTGAAGTAGAAACTGGAGTGCGATCTTTACCTAGTTGGCCGGCTGGTATTTGAGAGTTGGAGAAAGTATCAGAAACCGGGTTAGAGGTTCCTGGTTCCTCATCGACAGTTACTGGTTCCCGGTCAGCAGAAACAGCTGTAATGTGATTAACACCATGCCTCTCGAAAGCTTCCAGTTTAGCATTCAAGAGGTCAACCTTCGTAGCCAATACGGAGAAAGTAGTAGAGACTTTAGTAAAAAAGTCCTGTTGGAAGTTTTCCGTTCCTGTAGCAAGGAACAAGCTTGGTGTGCTGGGGCTAACAGGACAATCCGTAGCCATATCAAACAAACAAGTGAAAAACGTGAAAAGTAAAAAACCAATAAGTAACAAAAACAAGTAGGTACGGACTCCTTGCTCCAGCAGATATATCCAAGTGGAGGTTGAAGCTTACAGAAATAGTTCAGCTTACCCAAAACTTCAATTTTTTGAAAACAATAGACCATTACTGGGGGAGGGGGCGAGTCAACCTGGCAATTTTACAGAGCTTACACCTGAGGTCCCTAATTCCAATGATGTACAACCTGGCCCTAGGTGTAGTAATAGGATTAGAGGCCTTAATGCCAATAATAACTATACCAATGCTGCCTCTAGGTCTAATACGAGGCAGAACAATCAAGGTAATACTCCTTTTTTAGACCAACGCCAATACCAACAACGGAACAACAAGAGGAGGAATTGGAACCAATAGTTTTAAGTCCTGTTGTCTCTATACCTGCAGGAGCCCCTGAAGCCCATGTAGAAGTTTTTAAAAAACAAGGTCCAAAAATAGTTCATAACCATAAGGGGGACTTTACCATTTACAACTTCACGGACATTAAGCTCTCAAATGATCGTATTGAGCTTCTGGCTTACGGGAACTCATTTGTCCCCAGTAAATTTGGTGACATCACGAAAGAAATAATAAATCTTAAGTGTTTCGTAAGAAAGTTAAATCTGAAACTGTTTTTTGATAATGACACGACCTTGGCAGATTTTCCTTTTTTCAGACTCCCACGTGTATTCAACCCTCCCCTCCATCCCTCCCTGGCTCTTTTTGAACACGTATCAGAAGTAGATCTTAGACACCTGTTCAATGACAATTTTGGGAGAGGAGTTCATTGTACATTTAACACCTCTAAGGAACAAATTGTTTCATTCACCAACTTATGCCATGAACCAGTACGTTTAATGAAACCCGACAAGGGAGGGGGATTGGTGATTTTTGAAAATGAATTGTACAACGAAAAAATGACTTCAGTTTTAGATTCACCAGCATACTCAGAGGCTTCCATCAGTGAGATTAACACTGCACACAATAGGATTAGGGGTTATTTCCGTGACTTGTATCTTGGGAATAGAATCAACTTGGATACTTACAACTACATTGACATCACACTACCAAAGTTACCAATTATGTTTGGTATTCCCAAGATACATAAAGACCTACTAAATCCACCACTGAGAGCTTTAATCGATGGTAGGTCCTCCATGACATACCCCAGTGCCAAAGTTGTGGACAAACTTCTGTCTAAGTATGTGAAGTTGTTGCCAGGGGTCTGTAAAGACTCTTGGTCTTTCTTGGAACGTGTGAATGGTCTACCCATCAACGGTGAGGATAACTTTCTCACCGTTGATGTGGTGGACTTATACACTTCAATTCCACACCAAGAAGCACTTGAATGGACTGCACTTTTACTACAAGAACTAGGTGCACCTAGATTGAAATTGAATTAATCACAGAACTTATGGATATAGTTCTGTCTTCCAATTACTTTACTTTTAACAAAAAATATTTCCTTCAGAAACAAGGGGTCGCCATGGGGTCCCCTTGTGGATCATCCGTGGCCAACATGGTCATGGGTTATTGGGAAAAGCACATGCTTTTCGCATCCCCAAACTTAATGTCTCCAGTACAATTTTATACTAGGTACTTGGATGATGCGTTCTTGCTATTTAGAGGTGGTCTTGCAGAAGCTGACGCTTTCATCACTTCAATTAATGCCACGACGGCTTTTTTGAAATTTACGTACAAATTTTCTAGTACGGAAATTGATTACCTTGACATTAAATTGTCTAAAAACACTCAAACTCAGATGTACACTTCTAATATTTATAGAAAGCCAACGTACTGCAATTCCTTTCTGCACTTCTCAAGCCACCACCCCTTTAAACAGAAAAAAGCCATTGTTAAGGGTCAGCTGGTGAGGGCAGCTAAGATGTGCAGTACGTTGGAAGACTTCGAAAAAGAATGTGATTTTCTCTTCGAGTTATTTAGTAATAGGGGTTACCCAATTAATCTTATTAGTGAACTTATCTCGGAAGTACACACGAAGAGAATTAATGGGTTCTTTAAAGCTATTTTAAGTAATGACAATTTAGTAATGTCTCATGTTCAATTAGACAACTCCTTGTACGATGCTACCATCCTAGATCAAGT
>NC_056744.1:239959936-239992436 GCF_019279795.1 Protopterus annectens
TACTCTTTTTTGCAGCAGTTTCTTTCTTCTGTTGTAGAGTTTGTTTATGGCAGGGGACAACCAGACTGGCTTCCTTTTTTTGGAGGATAGCATCTTGGTTCTGTTAGGGATTGCATGATCCATGCAGTCATGTAAGTGCTTATAAAGTCATTTGTGTAGGATTCAGCAGTCGTATCTCTATTGTCCATCTGCATGGGTGTGGTGAAATTTGCCACTTCTGTCTTAAGAAGCATGAAGTTGGCTTTGGAGAAATTTTTTTCAGTGGTTTCCCTAATGGGCGGGGGTGGCATGTGGATGTCTAGGGTGATTAGCTTGTGGTTGGATCTGACCAATGAGGAATTGACCTCTGGTGTGGAACACTGGTTGCCCATTTTGGTAATGACCAGGTCTAAGATATTGCTGCCACTGGTGCGGGTGTGGATAATTTGATCCAAGGCATTGGAATGTATGAATTCCTGAAAATATTGAGTAAAATATTTAGTACATGAATAGTTTTCCCAGTTAATGGTGGGGTAGTTGAAATCGCCCATTATTAGGGTGTTAGGTTGTACCCTAATATTTTCCTGTCTATGAAAAAATGAGGTGTGGGATTCCTGGGGCATGGTGGGGGATCTGTAATAAGCTACAGTTTGGATTACGGTCTTGCCCAGAGTTAGTTGCACTTGGATAATCTTGGGTGCATTATGCTGAGCAACTAGCCTGGAGGTGTGGATATCCTTAATGAATATGGACATGCCTCCAACTTTAGTGTTTCGGTCCAGGTTAGTTGGCCGAAAGGTGTGGTATGAATTATAGCCTGGTAATGCAGGGGTGCTCTCTGGAGTAGTATTGCAGGTTATATGAGTCACATTTGCATGTATTGTATCATTACGTCACTAGTGTTAACAGTGCTTTCCCAAGTAAGAGTAGATCGCAGATTGTAGTAGTGGAACCATACACCCCTGCATGCAGAGCCAGACTATGAGTACTTACTATCATGTTTTTGGTGTGTGAGCTTTATGTTATTAAGTATTTGCTATAGGATATTGATCTGATATGTGGATATTAACTGTAGACTACTATGTGTATAGGACATGTCATTGATGGCTGTTGTCATGTAGCAATGGCATACCTATCAGTGTCAGGCATCTATCTGTCAAAACATTCATCCTAATGCATAACCTGTTGGCTAGCTGATTTCTGTCTGTCCTCTGTACAGGTTTGCAGATGTCAGATATCTATCTTGGCTACTTACAGGCAAGCTATGCTTGACTGACACTGACATGTCTGCCCAGCTGTGTTATAAATGCCACAGCTAGGAAACCACACCCTGTATGCACCACATGCCATGGATACCTCAACTAGACTACCACAGTCAAAAGAACATGCTTGGGTACAGGTCTCCAACCCATTCACTGGCCATGTTATGTAATATATGTTGCATACATGTCAATTGGAGCACCTCACTGTCCCTCTGCAAGTGAAAAACAGATGATTAGATATTGTATTTAACTGTCACCCTGGGGATCACTCAAGTGTCATCAGCTGATAGATGGCCTGCTGACAAATGTCAGGTTGCATGATACCAGTGTACCCACATCCCCTACTCTTCTCATCTCTCCATGGACATTAGCCTGGTACACACCTAGGAGCACCTGCACCTATGGACCCCAGTACTGACAAATGTGTCAGTGTACATTACTGAGAATTACAGTGTCTGTGTGTTTGTAAACTTGTAGTTGATAATGCCCTAAGGGCCTTCTCACCCACTACACCCCCAGTTGCCATAGTTAGAAATGGCTGCTGCTGTGATTGACATTAAATGTACCTTGTTACACTCTTCACCCTATGGGCTACCTAAAGCTTGCAGTACCAACATACCACTGTTCTACAAATGGGTAGATAGGCATGGTTTACCCTCTGAGTCCTGGCAAGTGTGTGTATGTGTGTGAGTGTGTATGTTTGCAGGAGACAGCATTCTGAGGCCACATTCTCCAAATACAATATACCTTGCCATACATTATAAGGGTTAGTGATGTTGCTGACATTAGGAGAGTCATGACAAACCCTTACCCTATTATCCCTGTGGCATGTGTAATAAATACATATCCCTGTAGTAGCACTGATTAGATAGACAAGGGGTTGTACTGCAGTCCTGATCAATGTGTGATTGTGGTTATGTCAGAGCATTATGATAGGTTTCAGTGAGTAAAATATCCAATGTGGAGTGTGGGTGCTGGGTATACTGTCTTTACACCATGGTACCCCCAGTACATGTCCCAAAGTCCACTGTATGAGGACCACTGTCACCATCAACCATAGAGGTAACTGATTACATGATTCAGCCCAATGGTGCATGTGCTGTGTGCAAATTCTATGTAACAGAATGGACTCAATGACAAGGTAGTTAGTACTGATAAACCCAGGTCTCTCAGATGTGTATATGACTGTTATGTGTTTGTCAATGTCTATATGACAGTATGTCATACTATGTGTTGTTCATTAACACCCAGTACATCCCCCATTACCATACTGTACAAGACCTGGTGATGTTCTTCACTTAATAAGAAACTCGGGACACATCTCATCCTAAAAGCTGTGTAGTGTGTACAATTAAGACCAAACACATTAGTAACAATAAGTACCTAGGTAGGGGCTCTATTCTCAGTGTTGCCAAGTAAGTGTGTGTGTATGTGAAGGGATCTACTTCAGTTTGCAGAAATTACATGTCCCAGGAGGTCATTTGTCTGAGAACTGACTGGCAAAAGCTAACATTTCAAAGGAATCATCTTGTGGAAATTCATTCCATCTAAACTAGTAGTAGATGTGTAAATGCCTTCTTCCCCACTGTACAGCTGTGAAGTGATACTGGAGTTGGTATATACAGTTGGGTGTGGATTTTGTGTGCACAGCCACCCTCATTGGAGTTATTGTTGTGCGTATCCCCCCTGCTTAGTCTGCTGTAATACTGTACAGTTTATGTTAACAGGTTAAGTAGTTGTTATTCACACTCTGTGTGGTTCTACGCCACCCCACACCCTCCAAAGTGGAGGTTTGTGCCACCCACACCAGCACACCTATGTTTACCAACTCCAGGACTGCACTACATTGGAGAAGAGAACATACACCCTTCCAGTACCATCATCAATGACATTAAACTGGCAGACTGAGTATTTACTGATGTGATGTTTTGCCTATTTTGTCTTGGTGGAATTACATAGGCCAAAATGAGTTCACTGCAAAATGAAGTACATCCATGTGTACAGTATTCTCTGTGTATTACATCAACACCAAAGCTTTTGGGTATGTGTGTGTGTGTTATTCACAAACATTTGTTGTGTGCCACCCAGTGCACTTACCATTGTCCACTGTAGAAGAGCTGCTGACATCACCCACCATGCACTCACCTGTATACACCCCTCAGACCTATCAGCCATGGGGCACATGCAGTAACTGCTATACAGACCTGTTACTTGTGTTCAACTTTACCCAGGATATGACACAGTCAATGTGTCGCCACTGTGCCATACCCCTTGTAGGAAACGACAGCAGACCAACATCCTTCTGACACATAGACACCTACAACACAAACTGAATACATTATGGGGAATACAATCAGTAAGTGTTAATAACAGCTATAGTGCATCATGGCTGGACAGCTACATACCCTGAAATGTATGCATTAAACTTTCCAGCTGAAAACACGTTAAAAAGCATTACATTGCTAAACCTTAGTACATTTAGCCTGTGTATCAGAACCATATTAGCATGTCCCTGCATCGATGGTATGGATGACAGGGATGTGGCACAGGTATCATCTTATGCACATGGTGTGTTGTGGGTTTACCAGAGACCTAGGCTGAGCTGTTTGGTTAACATCATGTGTGTATGTTAGAGGGTTATTTATCAATTGGGCTGTACAGATGTGGTGTGCATAGGTATGGAGGTGCCCTAGCTGTGCTGCTGATGTGTGTGTGCGTATGTATGTATACAGTTCTGCTATTTGGCTGCCCTACACAGGGGTTTGTTGGACAGCTGCAGACTGTACCTGGCAGGGTATACAGTTCACCATGTCTGGCCACGGACTTGGGAACTGTGCCTTCCAGGGATTTCATGGGCACTACCAAGTAGAAGCCAGGATACGGTACTCTCCCCTGATGAAGACAAATGTCTGCTGGATCCGCGTCCCTGTTGGGACCAGCCAGGACCACATGCACGTGGTCTGCTGTGTTGTAGACAGCACCACCCTGCAGTGCTGGTGCTGGTACTGGCACTACGGGAGCAACTGTGACTTGTTGCACGTCTACGTAGACCTCCACCTGTTGGTGTTGTTGACCTACATCCACATGGCTGTCACCCTACTCCCACCATATGCTGTAACACAGGCACCACATGGTCGAGGATTCCCACCATCTCTATCCAGGACCTCTGCAAAATAATGGTGGGCACCTGCAAGATCACAAATGTGTGTCAAGTGCAGCAGAATGAGTATCCCTATGGAGCCTCAGACTCTGTCTAGTGTAACATTCCATACATGCCTGTGCCTCCATGATGGCCTGAAACATGTGTCTGGTGACACCTGCTGTGGCACTTCTGCCAGGGGCATGATGGCCAGCAGCCCTCCTATGAGGGCCCCTGTACACCTGCCTGTATGGTACCTAGCGAGTCATACGGCTATGGCTGCTGTGTACAGACACACTTACCATAGTCACTACAATGTCATGTCCTATGCTACCACCTACCAACTGTTCGTCATCTATGCCCACTGGTGATGGGGTATGTATAGGCATTGTGACTGTGTGAAGGGATGGGGTGGAAAAAAGTGGGATGTCAACTGATGGTACAGCTTCAGCCCCTGACAACCCTGCCTGTGCCTCACCATACCTATCATCATTGTCAGAGTCTGTATGGACACTAACATCAGATCCCCTGCAGGAGGAACCCTGACCCACTTCGCCACCTGTGAGGGGAAAACTAGAAATGTAATTTAAGACCTGTATGTCATTGCTTACCTCTACACACACACACACACACACACACACACACACACACACACACACACACACACACACACACACTTACAGGTGAGGTGGCACAAAGATATTACACAGACCTCTCATTACCCAACAGTCAACAGGCATGACATATGGCACTCAACAGTAAGCACTGCAGCTATACTCAATCCTTGTTACCATCATTATACATCTCTGTGATGCATGAGTTGTGTTAGTAGGTGATGCCCCTTGCCATGGAACACACTGCAGCCTTGTACACAATATTGCTGTGCGCCTGTTCATCACCCTGGCATGTACTGTGCACCATACATCACAAGTGTACATGCCATTGCTGAATGTGTATATGTGTGGTAGTTATGTTTGCTCTGTTTCTCACAGCCACTATGTGTTTGTCGGATACAGACCTAGGATGATATGAGGACAAATGTCAATAGTTATTGCCTGACCTCTAATTTGCAGATCTCATCATCAACAGTGCATGTATGAGCAATAAAATCCGATTACACTGACCACCCTCAAAGCTTACTGTGGCTATGAGGAGTGTACATACCCTGTTGGTATTCCAGCCTCTTCGATGATATGCAGTGGGGCCACAATACCGCATATGTTAACATTACAAACACCTGATATGTGGCATATGACCTGTGCAATCAAATGCAGTATCAAACAAATGGCTTAGTTGTGCAGATGCTGATTGAGATGCATACTATATGTGGGTTGCATAAGTGTGCACACCCTTAACACAATGGCTTGTTGCAGCACCTGTTAAGTGAACTATAGCAGTCACTATTCCTGGAAGGGGTGTACTAGCATGGCTCATCTTCACTTGCCATTATTTGGTCACTCCGCCCTACAAATATCTCCCAACTCTGCCAGATTGCAAGGTCAGCTCATGTGCACAGCTCTTGGAGGTCACACACTGCCTTCACTATTGCTGTGGAGTTAGGGTTATGTCTGGCACAATTCATGACCTTGACTGTGTTCAGATACAACCATTTTTAGCGAGCTTTGGATGTATGCTTCAGTTCACTGTTGTGTTTCAGGATGACACCCCTCCCCATCCTCAGCCTTATTGCAGATGCTTGACAACTATGGGCCACACATGAGTGTCATTTTGCAGTGATCCAAATTCAGAACGCCATGTCTACTGGCCTAGTTACTGCTAATGAACAGCAAACCTAAAGGTGTACACTGGCACCAGCAAGGTAAAGATGGAGAAGGTGGGCTTGAGGTGTAGCGAGGTATTGCTTGTGCACCACATATATCTTTATTAATACTGTCTGTAGGTTTCAGCCTTGGTCTCAGTACACCATTACACATTGCAACACATGCCTTTGGGAGACTTTATGTTATGCATATGCTACCTGTATAGAGCCCTAGATGTTTCCTGTGGAACAATTCTTCCATCTAATTACCCTAACTCATAGGACACACTTATACAGATTTCAGGCAATTGTCAACACAGGTACTTCACAGGCAGTAATTGCTAGACATTCCTGCAGATCCCTCACTGTTGCTGTATGTTTCTGGGCAGCCTCCATGACCAGTTTGCAACATGTGTTGTCATCGGTCTTGGATGGGCATCTGTTTATTTTCTACATTAATGTTGTCCCATACTTCATAGTCACATACATGACTGACTGCACTGTTTGCCATGGCAAATGCAATGGTGAGGTAAGGCTACTTCGCCTACTCCTGAATGCTACCTTTCGGATATGGGACCCATTCCATGGTTTGTAAGATGTGTGCAAGCCATGGCTGCCTCTGTTGCAGGTGAGTGGGCAAATGACGTTGACATACTTCTTGGACAGCAGATCATTGCTTGGTGTGACATTGAGGCCCTGTACTTGATGGAAGGTGTGTACTCAAGAAGAGTGAATGCTGTCAGTATGTCAAAAGCTGCTTCCACAATATGTTATTTGGAGTGTGTGCACACATATGCTCCAGTATTTGTTAAGGTATGTATTCCCCATATTTGTTGTCCTAACATAGGATTCCATATTACACATTCAATGCTCATGTTAGGATCACATTACAGGTTGTAAAAGGTGTGGAATGTGGTATTGTGATTTGCCATTGTGTTGATCTGTAACAGTTGCCATTGTAGTGGTGGTGTATACACTGTTGTAGCCACTGTATAAGGGTAATGTCTCAGATATGTCCCTACTGTAAGCCATTTGTCCCACCATTATGCTCATCTCTGTCCACACATTGTGCACTGACAGGTTGTTAGGTATACTGCAGGACTCTTGCATACCCTTCAGATATGCCACCATGGTGACCACTGTGATGCAGTGCAGTTAACAGCAACAATAATTGAACATGTATAGCATGCATTGTGGGTAGGTGTGTTAATGTGTGCATGACAAATACCATGGCCATAACATGGCCGGTGTATTGGCAAACCAGAACAAAACAACTCCATACTCAGCAGCTACAGGCTGCTGCCCCAGTTGTATACTAGAGGTACCTACATAGTTGTGTGAGAGATGCAATGTCAGTAGCCATACCTGTGGCATTGGTACAGGGTGGGAGCAGCATTTCAGTACATCAGCAGTACAAACCTACAATATTAGAGATTATGCACATTACTACACTGCAGCAACAGACTATGTTATCTGACATATGCATGAAGATATTTTACAGATGAAGATGGATAAGCAACAGCGGTCTACTAATGTGCCCTGGGGCCTTACCTGCACACTCCTCATCCATTGTGTGGGTGGCACCACCTCTACAATGCTATCTTCAGGTTCCTGGCTTGGCTAGTGGCTGGTGCCCCAAGGCTGGCAAGGAGCTCCTCAACATGTGTCCATGGGGGCTGGATGGTATGACCCCCACTTGTGGCTAGCTGGTCCCTCCTAACTGCAGCAGCATGCTGACGGGTGTAGTGGATGAGATCAGTTCAACGATGTCGCACCTGCTCATAACTGCAGTTATGCAGGCCATCATTTACCCTGTGGATGAGCTCATTCCACAGGGCAGTCCTCTCCTGCAGATCATGGGCCCTGCATCCAAATAGGGTTCTGTGATTTAGTACAATGAAGTTTATGATAATATCATTTTCCTGGGGTGCATACGCTGGGAGCAGTTCATGGGACATTGTACCTGGAAGACATAAATAGGAAAAAAGGTCAGAGGACCTCATACTGCAAGGATATAATAGTTGTTAATTGACATCTCACTCCCCCCACCACCATATCTGAAACAATAATCTAAACACACAAATCAATGGGCATGTTTACACCAAACCTACTGTTGGGACATATATCCTATTGTTCAACAAATATTGAAAAGTGTTTCTATTCATGTTCCATGTTGAAACACTATCATTGGTGGCCTGTTGCTATCAATGTAACCTGCATGCCATCGTAATAGCCACTGTGGTTCCACATATGCATGCGCTCTGTTTGCTATGCAACTGTTCCAAATCTGGTATTTTGGGTTAATGGGAATATCTATGCATGCTGTTATAACTAATCGTGGATTGTGCTGACTATTACTAACCCACGTATGTTCTAAAACTGCAACACAATAGCATGTTTGGAAGGCCATTCCCAGATGACTCACCTCTCCCACCTCATCTAGCTGTGGCACCAGGCCCCAGCATGTCTGGGACCCACCCCAGGACCTCCTCATCCGCTGGTCCTACACTACCTTCAGGTGGAACCACCTAAGGGGATGGGGCTCATCCCCCCAGGAGCAGGCATGAACAGGATCCTTTCACCTGAAATCAGGTCCAGGTTCTGGTGCATAGGGAGCTCCACAGAGATGAGAGAAATCTGATATGCTAGCTTGAGGGCCTCATGGCACAATTAGAGGTTCAACCTGCCCATCCTGCTAAGCCCCCAGCACAGCCACCTTCAGGGCCTTGAAGGTACAGTGGTGACTGCCAATGGGTGGGGACCTCAGTCCCACTGTTTACATTTGGGGGCTCATGGGCTTCTGATTTCCATACCCCCTCCCCGTCCAAGGTGTATCCCCCACATGTGTCCTATACCACCCATGTATTCTGTCTTGTCTGTCTTGTCTGTCTTCCGACCAACTCCGCATCCCCAAATATATCTACTATCCTTCCCCACATCCCACTCACCTTAAAAAAAAGGGCAATCTGTTCTCAAAAAGAATTTCACACCATACATAACTGTCCATTTTGAAACCACTTACAACTGCTTAAAATTGCCTTAATCACACTGTATCCAACAGCCTTTGTTCTGGCCAAAAAAAAAAAAATGATCAGCCTTTGCAAGTGTCTAACCTAGGACCCTGCACACCATAGCCACAGCAATTTACCACTAAGCCATCTGAGCTGCGGATATGTGTGATGTTTTCTCAAACATATCATGCAGCACAGTCATTCAACAGTAGGGAAAATGTATACACATATATACACACACACATGTGTGTGTGTGTGTGTGTGTGTGTGTGTGTGTGTGTGTGTGTGTGTGTGTGTGTGTGTGTGTATGTATGTAGATATACATGTAGATATACATGTGTATATATATATATATATATATATATATATATATACATGTGTACATATCTATATATATATATATATATATATATATATATATATATATATATATATATATATATATATATATATATATATATATATATATATATATATATATATATATATATATAGATAGATATAGTGCATTCAGACATTGGATCCACACTCTGAACCTCCTTCCTCCACAGCTGAATAGTTCTGCCTTGCTACAAAACAGAGCATCACATGTGCACAAAGCCTAAAATTATGGGGGGATATATAGCGACAGATCGTAGATATGCCTATTACAAACCTATGAAGTTTGTGAATGATACATTTCACATTACCATGTCTGTTCTATAGGTAGTGGGGTCTGAAACTCATGTGTCTGTCGTGACTTCATTACTTTCACCTTCAGCTATTTGCCAGACTAATACAGATGTTTGGAGGAGCAGAACAAACACTATGATGCTTAAATCATGACATTCTGTGCAGATTTGCACAGTTGACAGGTAATGCCCACTGCCCATAGGGCCAGATGCTATGTCCATAGCAGTTGTTCAGCAGGACATCATTACAGCAAGTCTTGATGGCACATATAAACCTTTCATCATCATCTATCCCATTATTACAGACCAAGTACTACATTCAATTACATGCTGACATGTTTCACATACCTTTTTTATTATTGTGATGTATTCTGTGTACCAGTTGGATGTCTTTCTTGGTTGGTTTGGGTTTTTTTAAGTATTATTTTTATTTTTTAGTATTTTTTTTGTTTTTGCTCTTTTCTTTATTTTTATTTTTCTCTCACTATCTCTCTCTCTCTCTCTCCACTACATGGATCGAGCTGGTTTGAATAGGTTGCAGTATGGCTTTTGTAGGTGATGCTCATGATCAGGGGATGACCTCTGCACTAATTGATGTTCCCCACTTGGTAATTGCATGCAGCCAGCTGTGTAGTTCTTCCAATAGCCAATGTCATAACAACCCACTACTACAAATGACTACATCACGTAGGCGTTGTCCCTTTACCTTTCCTGTATGGAAGGCATCCTTCCTGCATGTGTGTCCCTTTACCTTTCCTGTATAGAAGACATATTTCCTATGTGTGGGCAGCAGTGTTACAGACAGCAGGTAAAAATACCTGTTAAAACAGGACTTGTGGACACAGGCCAACTACATGTTTGTATAAGATTCCAGACCTAGGGACAGTGTGTGATTATTGTTGTTATATGCATTGAATACTGCTAGTTCATAGGTTCATAGGTTGGTACTAGGCTATCAGCCCTAGGGCCTATACAAGCCTAGCCATAACAATTCCCTGGCTATTTCTTCCCACACTATTTACTTCCCTGGACCCCTATCTAGCAGGGTAACTGACGTGATCTCCGGGGTGAATTTCCTTTCTCCCATCCAAACATCAAGGTTCCTTTTGAAGAGGGCCAAAGATGTGCTCTGCTTGACATGTATGGGCAGTCTATTCCAGAGTCTGGGGAGTTTCTGGGTCAAGAACCTATCCCTCCAGCATGTTTTGTTTATTGTGATGACAAGATTTAGATCCCTGGAGCGTGTCGCTCTGAGGGATTGGGATTTCTTTAATTGAAGCATATCCAACAGCTCTGAGTTTGACATGGCCTTGTATGTTAAGCAGAGGTCGCCTCGGAGTAGACAATATGCGACAGAGTATAGTTGGAGTATTTTAAGGGGGTCAGCATAGGGCATCTGCTTTAGGCCTGTGATTCTTTTAATGAGGTATTTCTGCAGCCTTTCCAGTTGTTGCAGACGTCTTGAGAGGTACATACCAAATGGGGCGTTGTATTCTATCATGGGTCTAAAGAGGGATGAGTACAGTGGGACAATGACCTCCTTTTTTCTGGATGAAAAGCCCTTAGTGATGAGGTGCGTCACATAGAAGGATTTCCTGACTGTTGTGGTGATGTGATTATTGAAGGTGAGACCACTGTCCACTTGTGTCTCTAATTCTCTTATCACACTTTCGGTGTTTAGTGTACTGCCACCTATGTGATAATTCACAGGTACATGTTTTTTCCCAAAAGGGATAACTATACATTTCTTGGCATTGAGCTTGAGCCCATGGCTCTGGCACCAAGCATCTGTTTCTGTAAGGCCCTTTTGTAGAGTATCAACATAATTTGGGGAATTCAATAATGGCCGCCAGTTTGCAGTCATCTGTGAACTTTGTTAGCCAGAGTCCCTTAGTGTTGGCCTGTACTTCAGAAAAGGAGATGCCAAACAAGAGAGGTCCCAGGATTGAACCCTGTGGTACTCCACTTGTCACTTGTCTGGAGCTGGATTTGGAGTCAGCTACTTTTACAGTGTGGGTTCTGTCAGTAAGCCAGTTGGCAATCCATCGAGTGACGTAGTTTTACAGGGTTTGTGTGTACATGCCAGTTTTGCACGGAATGCAGTCTGTCTTCATAGCTCTCAACTGCGGCCCTATCCACATGATGGCCAGAGGATTGACTTTTATGTTTTGTCTGTTCCTCACACAGGTCTTGTCCCTGACATATCAGTGCCATTTACTCTGTTAATTGCTATCAGTACATGGCAACATCCTTTTGTGTTTCTGTCTTCATATTCCTGAGTAAGGGTATGTTGCAACCAATCCTGTAACACCAGCAACTTTCAGTGTGTGACAGCATTAATTCAAATATGGCCCTGTGTTTCAGCCTCTGTCTTCCACCTATATACCAGGCTTTGTCCATATGTCATGCAGTAAGAAGTTGATAGGTAATAGCCTATCCTTATTTAGAGCTGACATTCTAGCTATCAGTCCAGTGATGTGGACTCCAAAACACAAATTGTGGCGTAGGGTCCATATATATGAGGGCTATAGCTGGGCAAAACATGTGTGACCCTGTACAGTCCAGAGACCAGTGTATGGAGAACACTGTTATATGCCCTTGTAAGACATTTTATGGGGGAGGGGTATTAAATGTTTTTAACTTGGGCTGTTACAACATGTGAGGGATATCAGTAATAAGAAACATTAAGGTATATGGCTGTACATTTTCATACGTTTCACCATGGGAACAGTGGTGGGCTAGAGGTTATTGTCTTACACACAGTTCTGTTTGTCAGTGTGATAGTGACGTTTTAAATTAAGCATTGTTATGTAACAAATACATTTACATTGTGACAACTAATACTTTTCCACCTAGGGGTTGAGTACAGAGTGTAAATGGAGGCTGTTTAACTGCATCTGTAATTAAGTGTTGATTGATTCTTATCTTCAAGCAAGTGTGTTTTTTACGGTTGTACTACTTGAAGACTTTAGCCTAGACAGCAATGTATGTTATGTTTTGCAGATTACTGTATCATATGTTTTGTTTGAGAGATGCATTAATCAGTTATTATGTATTTCAAACACCTGCTATAAGAAAGGGCATAAACAACTGAAATAGTACACCAATAAACATTTCTATGTATGCAAACTTGTGTGTGTTGTCCTGTCCTTTGCACTGTGTGTGGGTATATGTTTCATGCAATAATTCTCATTTGTAGGAAAGAATCAGATACTGGCCATTTGAAAAGATGGCAACTGTAGGAATAATGGCTGTTTGATATGCTGTGCACCCTCTATATATATACTCTTTATATATATATATATATATATATATATATATATATATATATATATATATACATACATAGATATATGTATATATGTGTGTGCATATGTATTATTGGAATGTTTAGTGCTTCCACATTGTACATTCCCTAGGGTAGACTGACTGTTCTGCATGGTATGTTAGAGAATTCATCCTGCCATCTTACAGCTGAGATGGCTTACTGGTAACTTATTGTGGCTATGTTGTGCAGGGTCCTTGTTTCAAGACTTGCAAGTGCTGGTTATTGTGTTGCAAGGCAGATCAGTTCAGCTGTGGAGGAAGGGATAATAACAGTAATTACAAGAGATCCCTAGTTTGGGCCCCTTCATCCCCATTAACAGTGCCTTTGGTCAGACGTTTTGCATTGAGAGGTTCAGAGTGTGGATCCAATGTGCGAATGCAATATACATACATATATATATATATATATATATATATATATATATATATATATATATATATATATATATATTCACATGGGAGCCCTTCATTTATTTGAACTTTCAGTTGTTCGAAACTCATATAGCCGACACCATATGAGCGAAAGTTTGAAAGGCCAACAAATGATAGCGGAGATCCCACTACAGTGCGGGACTGGGAGATTCCCCTTTATTGCACTGTAGTGCAATCTCGGAGTGAGAACATTTAAATAGTATGGGGCGTGGGGGGTGCAGGGGGGCTTGCCCCCCTGCATAACACAGTTTTACTGTATTTACAGGTAGGTAAATGGTGCTATTTCAGGATGTTGGTCTTTCGGAATGTCGATCATATGATGTCTGCCATATGAAAGTCGGCATTATGAATGGTCGACATTCTGAAGTAGACCCATATATATATATATATATATATATATATATATATATTTATACATATACATATATATATATATATATATATATATATATATATATGTATATATATATATATATATATATATAAATATATATATATATATATATATATATACACAGACACACACACATATATATAAACATATATATATAGATATATATATATTATATATATATATATATATATATATATATATATATATATATATGCACATACATTATCTACATAGATAAAAATGCATTTTCCCTACTGTTGAATGACTGTGCTGCATGATATGTTTGAGAAAACATCACACGTATGTACAGCTCAAATGACTTTGTGGTAAATCGCTGTGGCTATGGTGTGCATTTGAGACTTGCAAGGGCTGATTATTTTGTTGCTGGGCAGAACAAGGGCTGTTGGATACAGAGTGATTAAGGCACTTTTAAGCAGTTGTAAGTGGGTTTATGCAGGTTTGTGCAGTGGTAAGCAATGCTAACTTCTGGTTAAATAAGCATACAGACAGTTAACCTGAAAATGCTTAATCTGTGTAGGCATTGCTTAGCACCATGCAAACAGGCTTAAACCTGCTTATTACTGCTTAAAAGTGCTTACTACTGCTTAACAACATGATCATTTCTTTAAAAGAAAAGAAAAAGGGGTGATAGGAAAGTGGTGAAAAAGGGGGCATGCAGAGGGAAAGACAATAGGAAAGTAACTAGGGTTGTGCAGGATGGGTGTCGGGAAGGTCCATAGCTGTCCATTTCTTCTACAGCAACAGCTGTGCATATACACTGAATTTGTAGGTAGATTTGAACACTCAAACCCCTGAGAGAGGGGTGAGGACAACAATAAAATATCTTGTGAAGCTAATTAGACCAGATTACATGAGTCCAGTGGACATGTGTGCAAAATGGACAGCTATGTATGGGGCGAAAATTTTTTTTTTGAGAACAGATTGTCCTTATTTTTATTTTAAGGTGAGAGTGGGATGTTGTTGAAGGATAATAGGCATATTTGGGGAACTAGGTTGGCTAGGAAGACAGACAAGACAGCATACAGGGGCAGAATATGACACATGTTGGGGGTAAACACCTTGGACAGGGAGGGGTGTTTGGAAATCAGAAGCCCATGAGCCCCCAAATGGAAACAGTGGGACTGATGTCCCCACCCATGGACAGTCACCACTGCACCCTCATGGCCCTGAAGGTGGCTGTGCTGGGGGCTGAGCAGGAGGGGCAGGCTGGCCCTCTAAATGCACAATGTGGCCCTCAAGCTGGCATAGCAGATCTCCAAACTCCCTCAGCACTCCCTAGGCACCAATCCCCAGACCTGACTACAGTTGACAGGATCCTGTCTGCGCCTGCTCCCAGGGGGGGATGAGCCCCATATCCTGAGGCAGTTCCACTCGAAGGTGGTGCAGGACCAGTGAATGAGGAGGTCCCTGGGTGTTTCCCAGACATGCTTGGGCCCAGTGCCATGGCCAAATGAGGTGAGAGACGTGGGTCTGCTGGGACCGGCCTTCACAAACATGCTATGGCATTCCAGTTTTAAAACATATGCGGGTTAGTAATAATCAACACAATCCATGATTAGTTATAACAGCATGCATATATATTCCCATTAACCCAAAACACCAGATTTGGAACAGTTGCATAGCAAACAGAACACATGCATATATGGAACCACAGTGGCCAGATGGCATGCAGGTTACATTGATAGAAACACGCCACCGATGATAGTATTTCAACATGGAACATTAATAGAAACACATTTCAATATTTATTGAACAATAGGATATATGTTCCATCTGTAGGTTTGGTGTAAACATACCCATTTATTTGTGTATTTAGATTATTGTTGCAGATATGGTGGGGGAGAGAGAGATGTCAATTAACAACTTGTATATCATTGCAGTACTCACAACTTTAATAATCATTGCTCTAACAATTTCTCTACAGGTATTATTACAGTGGCCTTAGTTTGGGCAGTGGTATGTCTGTACACAGTGTATACTTCAGCTGTCTTATAGCTAAATTATACATCTCTTACCTGGTAGACCTGAGGAGGGAATGTTTGTTAACACTACCTGACTGTTTCTACACATATTCCCGGATTCCGAGTTAATGTTTTGCACATACCTCACAATCTCTTAATGCACACACTCTGGACAAAGCTTGACAACATGGGGTTACAAATAGGGACATATTTTGAATATTGCTCTCATAAACTTGGGGAGTTGTGAGAGTGACAGGATTTGTTTTAATATTCATTTTCTGAAGGTTTTGAGGTCTGAAAATCAACTGTATTATTTAGTGACTACAATTCTGAAATCATCCCACTGATTTGCCCGGGGGACAGAGGATTAGGCAGAAAATATGAGCCAATTATCTGGACATTCTGAAAAAAAATGTGTACAGTTGATAGGTATGATTATGCATACAGCTTGCTACCACTCCCAGGATTCAAACCATGGCTGTGTCTGCTAAAAATGCAACAATTTAAGTTTCAGCAGAGTGTGCTGTTTGGATATTGCTGTCTATTCATTCAGTGTTTTCTGTCTAAGTCTCTCTTGGTTGTACAATCTGACCTTGTAATTACAGCAGTCTTATACAGACATTCCTAGACATTTTTTTTATGTAGCACATTGTGGGTAATAGTGGCTAACACAACATTACTATTCAGAGAATAAAACAATAAATGCCATACAATACCATAGTAAACACAACCAGCCCAGGATTTAGAGCTTTCTTGCCAGGCAGTTACAGTTTTATTTAAATATTACCTATATGGGACTATTACTGTTATATTGTCTGGTTTATTCAGTACAATCCATACACAGTTTTTATACTGCCAAGTGACTTTCTACTACTTTATATTTATTTGGTATGACTACTACAAGCTGGATTGTTACTCACCAGCCTCACGATGCAGCCTTTGCAACCTACTAGCATAGGCTTCCTGATTCATAGCCCGCACAGCTGCAGCTATAAGTGAAATAGAGAAATATTTAGGCATACCTATCCATCATATACACAGGCTGGATATTAGTAAACGGTTACTGGTATGAGTACTTACATACTGCTTGGACATCACCCATCTGCCTTGCTTCTTAGTCCCACTCGTCCAAGAGCTCCCTCTTTCTCAACTTCAAGTCAGCATAGTGGTGCTGGACCACCTCACCAGTCTGAGGGATACCAGTGGCACTGGTGAAATCACAGGCTAGATGGTCCCAGGCTTTTGCTTTATATTGGCAGCCTTGGTACTGGCCCTGCAGCAGTCTCTCATCATGGTTTTGTACCAGGAGTCCTACCATGACCTTGGACTCCTGTATGCCCCAGCGCTGTGAATGAAAGCGCATGCCCTCAGCAACTCCTGCCATACTGCCTAGAGTGGGAAGCTGCAACCAGTTATGAGCTGTATTCCTGTCTGTGGTGTTTAAAATATGGCCGATTTCCCACCCTTTGCCATGATTGGATGGTTTTGAATATGCTGAGGTAACTTAAGCTATGGGCAAACCTGCTTAGCTAAGGTTGGCAGTGCTTAAAGTGGCAGGTTCAGCACTGCTTGCCAATGGGCAAATCCACTTAGCTAGGCTACTCATTGCTTAGCAGTCATATTTACACAATGCTTACACCTGGTAAGCAGAGCTGTGCAATGCTCAGCATTGCTTATTTTTCATTTTATAGACTATCTGCTGTATGGTATTGATTCATCATTCATTGCATATTATAAATTTGTTTACTGTCCCTGACATCCCCCAATGTGCTTTCATTACATTTATTCATGTGTGACTATACTGTATGGGGCACTTGTGTTTATATGGGGGTTTCACAACTTTATTAAACTGGCAGCTGACATCTGAACCTAAAACAGTACTCTGGTTAACAAATATATATTGTTTAGTAGCTAATTATAAAAATAAATGTTTATGTACTGCTTTCAAATATAAAACACAAATTGGTTATAGGGAGATCGAACCGGGAATGGCTGCTTACAAAGTGTATGCTGGAACCACTACACTATTAAAATACTACTTATGCTGGATGTCTCTTGCTATTTAATTCTTGTGCTGTTTAAGCTGGACTAAGCATAGCTAAGCAATGGGCACACCCCTGCAGCTATGCTTAAATATTATCACAGTTATAAAAAAATGCATTTGTTGTGTTATTTTATTTGTATCCTTCAGAATATCCCTGCTAATGTAGAACCTGTTATTCTATCAACTTTCTACTTTGTGGGACGATTGTCCTTTTTGGCTTTGTCCACATTCCTTACTCTGATGGGTTGGGATGTGTGCGCTATGTGCTTATGCTACATGTGTTATTCTGACAACATTTGTCTTGATAGGGACAATTGTCCCTTATGGCTTTGATCAGATTTGTTATCCTAACGGGTTGGGGGTGTAATGAGCATTCTCGCTCATTTTAAATTGTTGAAAGGCAATTCTGGAGTGCAGGGGGCATGTATACTGTGAGAGCTCTGCTCTCACACACACTCCCTGTGCTCATACACAGAACCATGTTGGTTTTAGAGCACAGCAGTATGCCTTCATAGATATGCATAGTGCTCTGCCATGCTGAACAGGAACGGTCCCTGCCATGCAGGAATAACTTATTACTGCATGGCTGCTTGCTGAATCCCAGGGAATGTCTATTAATAAAGTTCTTAACAGGGTATTGAACCTTTTGTCTGTGGCATGTTGGGCTGATGACAATTGAAATGAGTTAATTATGATGTTGAATAATTGTCTAAAATGAGCTATTATATTTATGTTTAATATACTATTAAAGGTGGGGGCAGAGTGTTCTGCTAGTTATAGATTACAGATTACTTCAGACTGGATTTCTGAGTACTATTATGTAATGTGTGGAACGATTGGCAACTCTGCAGAAGTATGTTTTTGTAACTGAGACAGAACATTGTGGACTTGATTGCATGTCTGAACACATCCCCTGGTTATAAACAGGACCACCCTTGTTTTGCTAAAAAGCAAAAATAAATACATAAACAAAATCCCTCCTCAACTGGCGAATTATGAGAGAATATGGTGAATTACTGGATCTAGATTATTGTCACTGTTGAAATGACACTCCAACCCCAAGTGCAAAATGCTAAAAAGGGGGTTGTGGATAGATGGATGGACTGTGACTTACTGTTTACTAAATGATGACCGTGTCTGATACTACAGCTCTGTTTACTTATATATTAATCCATATTTTAAATCTGTTTCTGACTGAGTCTAATTGTTTCATGATTTGCATTTGTTTAGAAATTGCCCTTGTTAGTTAAAAGCTGTGCCTGCCTGCAATAGATTTCCATAAAAAGTAGTTCTTATTACTTAACACCAGCTGAGGCAGAGCAACCTGATGTACTTGGAGCAAGTAGGGCATGGTTTGTAGAGACAATACTGACAGATTGTGACCCTGAAGTGCTGTGTGTCTGTGCTGCAATCTGTGAAGGTATGTTGAGCCAAGCTGCAGTGATCATTGTACCTCTCTGTGCTGTTAATGACTGATTTTCAGCAGTACGCTATGCAGACAGCAGACTATTAATAAATTATAGCCCCCTCCTCAAAAAAAGTGTGGGAGGATACAAAAAAAAAGAGATAATTAGATGCATTGCATGTCATAGTCAGTTGTCTATTTTAAACAAACTTGTTTTGCCAAAACACAGTTATGATAATTTACTATTGCACACCTTTGCAACATCCATGTATGATTTAAAGGTATTTATGTATCATTAAATAAACAAATGTCAGTGCTCTGATATTAGAAACAGCTGCCTTTATTTTACTAAGATGGATTGAAGTTATGCATTCTCCGATTGCCATAATATGATTCTTAATGACAGACTGCTGTTAAGATCTTATAAATAATTACCAATTAAAAAAATAGTATTGCTGCTTCTAGGTACAGAGCCCACACACAGCAAAGCTGGAATTCTGATTGCCTAATACAAGCAGCAAGAAGTTTTGGGGAAGGCATGCATGAGGTATGCCTGTTCGAGATGACAGTGTTTGAAGGAATGAAAATAAGATTATGGTTTAAATGTTTACATGACCCATACTTACACCATGCTTTCTTGAACCAAGATAATCTCTTCTGGTGCATTTCATGGTTTGCAGCTCTTTCCTTTCTATGTGTGCAGAACAAAAAAAAAAAAAAAAAATATATATATATATATATATATATATATATATATATATATATATATATATATGAAAAAATAAAGAGTAACTGCATTGGCTGACTACAGAATAAATGCCATATCATAGATAGTTTATAGTCAGTAAATGGGGGGTGGGGTGTTCCCAGTCCTATATTCAGCTGCCCATTGGATTTGGAGGTCCTACTTGGCTTTTTAAGGTCAGTATAGTGGTGACAACATTGTTCCCCACTTTGTCAAATGCCAGCTGTAGTGGAGACTATTCCAAGCCTCAGTCTTATCTGAGATTTAGTATAATCTACCTGCAGCTGCCTACAGCTATAATGCTTCTCAAGGAGTGCCACTAATATCCTGGACTCCACAACACCCAATCTTTACGCTCTAAACTGGTGCTAATTCAGATCTTGAGTGTTACTGGTATTGCACAAAGATGCAAGTCTTGTTAACTACATTTGTGCAATTGACAGGAGATGGGTTCCTTGGCAGTTACATTGCCACTACTCACACCACATAGTTATAAAGTTGTGAAACGTGGCATTGAGCTATGTGTGATGCTGTACCCATTATCACAGGTGGCATGTCTTTTAAGGTTTGAACCTTGTAAGGTAAAATATGTTGAATTCTGACATATTGTCATGTTGGGGCTTGCATGATGTTAAAATGTTATTATAACAACTAGAAATACAACCCATGGGATAAATGATACAGACACTGCAACATAATTTATTAACTTACATTGCCACTGGATGACTACCCTCCTGACATGAAAATTAGACATAGTAATTTCTGAATGAATGGAGATACACTTCAGAAAGATCTGTATGTATGTTTATGGTTGTTATTATGTCTTACAATGCATTCCTATGTAAAGTCATTCTTTATGGAAGTAAATATGATTTAGATTATTGCAGATGAATATGCTAATTACTACAGGTCATTTTATATTACATACATACTATATTTAACATAAAGGTCCTAAACACATAGTTGGGATATGTGCTGACTCATAATGATTACAATAAAGGTACTGTGTCCATCATACATATGCAAGTGAATTTTATATGAAATATAGTCATTGTCATGTCTAGGGAACTGGAGACACATTAGGTTGTGTTCATTTGTAAAATATTTATCATACATGCTATATAGAACAGTTACATTTTGCAAGGCTTACTGATAATTTTTTGTATGGAAGAAACAGGATTAACATTATCAGTTTTATTAGTGTTACAGTCCCATTCAAAAAGCTGTGAAAAATTAACTTCTTATACCCTTTTCAAAAAGTATATTGTAACTGTATTTCAACCCTTAATAAGCTGCATTATTTATCTAAGCTCACTACTGTTACACCTTGTGTCACAGAGATAGTTCTATGATGGTTGGAATGTCTCCTCTCAGTACTGTCCAGAGTGCTGAGGAAAGTCAACAGCAATCACTTCATAGCCACAAAAAAAAAAAAAAAAAAAAAAAAAAGAATAGTATCTCATTCCTTTTCATTTTTGCTGACAAGGATCTGCATAAAGTAAGTTAATTTCTATAAATAATTGTCCAGTCTACCAGTCTAATACACCAGTTATTTCTTGATTTGAGTCTTAAATATAAATGTCAAAGGTAAACTTTTTTTAATATATGCTGAAACTTGCCATCAGTTCCTACCATTCCTAAAATAGCTATGTCTGATCAAGCCTACTATTGTTGTTGCTTGATATTAAATAATCATGTCTCTGTAATTAAAACAATATCATAGACATCATCTAAAACACTTGGTTTAAGACCAAGGTCTATAAATGTGTTATTAAGACTTATAGCAATAGAGAAAAAAACATCTTAACTTGTAAGGGCCTATGATAAGTTTTTCCCCTGCTGACTATTCCCTAATAAAAATATTTCACCAATTTACTGATATCACTAGACAGAAGTGTATTCCCTTGGCTACTCAAATGAACCATGTTACTACTAAAAACATAATGTCTAGATAGCAATTCCAATGAAACTGTGTCATATTTTCTTCCTATCTAGGCAAAGGATTCTTAATTCGCTTAAGAATTGAATGACTACTACTATTACATAAATAGGTATATAGTACACTATTTATCAGATTATTTAATATTTGTTATAATAGAAGAGGATTATTAAACTTGTATGTAGTAATGTGGAAATAGTTTTAAATTGCAAAATATATAACTAAATTAATAGTCTGTTAGTATGTTAAATTTATATGTAATATTATATTAATTATTTGTATGTTACAGTAGCCTTTGGCTAGTATTTTTTTTTTTTTGCTGACCTTTAGGTACTAGTAGGTAGAGAGACAGTATATTAGCTTATCTATTCAATAAGCAAGCTAGGAACTTTGGTATCCATGGCAAGATGTGTTTTAGTAGTAATATATACAGTTACAGTTGTAGACTTGTTTTTGTTATTTATGAATTTTAGTAGTTTAGTTTGTAGAAAGAAAGAATTCAAAAATATGGAATGTTAAGATAGTATTGGATGAATGCATTACAGTCTTATATACAATTTAATATGATATTTGAATGTGTCATATAATCTGTTAAAATAAATATTTTATAAATACACAGTATGGATAGCTTTAATCTATTATCTTTAGAGTAACAATTTTCCACAAACATCTCTGTCTCCCACTTTTAGTAGTGTCCTTCTGCCACAGTTTTGTCAGAATCAATTCCTTCTGCTGGTCTGACTGCATTGCTTTCTCATAGCCAGGTTTGGAGCAGACACACAATGTGCCCTTTCAATTAACTCCTGCTGTGGAATACACCAGTCCAGCTGCTTATTTGTGCTTTCATAAAATTAATACAATGTGTTCATTCCAGCTTCTCTGGTACAGCAGAAAAAAAGTTAATACAGTGTGTTCATTCCAGCTTCTCTGGTACAGCAGAAAAGTTCAGATTTTTCACTGCGTGCTGTCCTCCAATTCTATTATTTTTCGAAACATCTGTTCTTGAGCAGTCTCACATTTAGCCAGCCTTTTCTTCATTTTGACCTGATTTTTGCAGTTTTATCACCTCATCTACATATTTGTTTAAAGTTTCTTCCATTTTATCTATGTTTTTGTTATTTTGAATTGATAAACTCTGTGTTTCATTTATTTTAATCAGATCAGAGTACATTTGACTTATTTTTTTCTCTAGGTTATTGGAAGTCATACTTTACACCAAAGCTGGAGATTGCACTATTTTGCTGAACAGCTGCAGAGTTTTTCCCAGTGTTTCTTCCTCACTTTTTGTGGTTGATTTTAGGTTCTCTGATATTATTTATTTATTTTTTTTGCTAGCATCCAGGCAGTGCACTTACTAGCCAGTTACTGGAATTTTCCCCAAAAATAAGTTCATTGGTTCTCTCTTCTGAATTAGTTTTCACACTGGGAGAGCTGAAATTAAGCTGTTACTCAATGTGTAGCCATCTTACGTCACATTACAGTAAATACAAAAAGACCCATCACTGTTGGATTCAAAAGACAGTACAGAAGAATAGGAAGCAAGAATACAGTATACAAAACTTATAAAAAGTAAGCTTTATGGATTCAAAACAACGTACAAAAAAATGGATGGAAGCCATACAGAAGACCATATTTTGGTCACAGTAGGCGGCAACATCACACAACCATCTCAGGTTCCACACAAAGTTTGTGATATCATCCCCTTGAATGTTAAAGCATTACTGTAATAGCATAGTTGTACACATTTATGCTGCTGTTGTAACATTTTAAATCACAACCATGGAGGCACTATTTCACTCCAGTGTTATCCATTATCTAATTTAAAACACCCAGTTCAGCAACTGCCCTTGTACATACACATTTATACCCAGCCCATATTCGTGGTGATTAGAGAAGCGTTGGTCTCAGATCAAGAGACCAGTAGAAACAGACCCCAAACCTGCCAGTCTGACAGATCCAAGACTTCTTGGGCAGAGTTCAAATCTTTAGCCATCAAATACGTTTTAGCAAACAAACTAAGAACAGTAAGCCACAAGAAGTTAACCTACTTACAGAAATATTGGAAAAGACTTATTACCTAGATTCTCACTAAGTTAGCTAGACACTTTATTTTTCTTTCCTATTCCCCATTAAATAATTATCCTACTTAATTTCATATAAAGGCTAAAATCAACCTAAAATTAAATATAAGAGACATTATATTCTTGCAAGACAACCACCTGACAGATAAAGACATACAATACTTAAATAACTTGTTTATGAAATGTTAGCATCTGCTTCTTTTAACAAAAAGAGGAGAGGAGCTGCTATACATTGGAGAAAATGTACTGCAATGGCTAGGGTCATGGAATCTATTAATGATCTAAAGGAATGTAAATATTTGTAATAATTAAATATAATGGTAAACTCTATACACTAGCTATTTTACTGAATCCCTGGAATAGGCGCAAGAGTAGCTAAAGATCACTTAAACTTACTACATAGTCATTTTAAAAAGTAGTTCAATTTTAGCAGGGATTTTAACTGCATATCTAGTTTACAAGACACACGTGAATAGAAAAAAGCTAAAATTATGGCATCAGTTAAAGCACTAAACAGATTAGTAATAAGAGTAATTTAGTTGATTTAATAGTAAAAGCAGAAGAGAAGCCATTGTTTTTCACACATTGTTCTTATGCACATGGGAAGCAAACTGGAACTGATAGGATTTATGCCTCTATAGATGTACTCAATAAAGTGAATTAGTTTAAAACTATTCATTTTCCTTTGTCAGATCATACTGTACTAAGTATTACTATATTAATGAATATAAGACAATTTCAAATTATTATTGAAACCCAGTATATATGATGACAATAAAAGAATGTAATAGTTACCTTAAGGAACAAATCAAGATCTTTTTATCTTTGATTGATGTGTCAGGTTAGTAAAGTCATACTATGGGACTCCTTAAAAATGCATATTAAAGGTAGATTGGGATGATGGGCTAGTAATAAAGTGAAAGAATGGGATAAATAGTTGTTAGACATACAAGAGAAAATACACAAATCACGGTATGAACAACACACAGATATTAGTGAAGTCATTAAAAAATAATGACAAAATATCAAACAGTTTTAACCATAAAAATGAGATAGCTTTAGAAAAAATAAAATTGCATAGCTATGTAATAAATTCACAAAATCTACACAGATTAGCTAATAGAAGTAAGATGCTAAGCAAAAAGGCACAAGTCAATAATCCTTACAGTGATAAGCTTAATTCAGACGTAGATGAAGTGCTTAATATTATTAAAAATTCCATGAGTATCTTAATAAAGATAAAATAATAATCCTGATTATTACAAAATTTACAAGTATTTAAAAAAATACTAACAAACTTAATGATCAACAAGTACCTATGTTGAATAAACCTGTTACTCTAAAAGAAGTTAAAGAAGCTTTGAAAAAAGGGAAAATTAGCAAAGATCCAGAGTTTGATGGTTAAGTATGAAATTATATAGTCTCTTTCCATTAAATATTTTAGAATTATTCAGAGTGAGAAAATAATTCCTCGCTCATAGAAATTTTCTGTAATCTCTCCTATACTTAAACAAACAAAGGATAACAAGTTAGTTTCCTCTTATAGACCTCTTTCCTTATTAATTGTTCATAGATTTATAGATTAGTACTAAGCTAACTGCCCTTGCGAGCCATTTTAAGCCTAGCCAATTATCGCTTGTGAGACTCAAACCTTGCACCTTGTGTTTGCAAGGCAAACACCTTAACCATTAGGTCACCCTCCCTACAGACTATTAAATGTTTACCTCCATCTTTACTACAAGATTGATAGATATAGTAGATAAATTAATAAAGATCAAACAAGATTTATAGTCAATAGATCAATGTATGATATTATCAAAAGGGTAGTTTCTATCTTAGATTTAGCAAAACAGAATGAACAAGAAATTGGCCCTAATTAGCTTTGATATTGAGACAGCTATGATTCTGTAGATGGGAACTATTTTTTAAAACTTTAGAAGTGTTTGCATTTCCAGAGCAATTTATTGGAATATTAGAAAAAAATGTATAGTGACACCAAAGCACATGTGAAAACTGGATCTTACATTTTTCAAGCATACACTTTAAAAAAAGGCACAGAGCAAGGGTGTCCCTAGCCCCCTTTACCATTTGCATTAGTTATTGATCCCTTAGCTAAAAGTATAAGAAGCAATGAAAAAAAACTATGGATTCTCAATTAACAAGGATTGTCAATCTAAAATACAACTTTTTGCAGATGACATTTTACTACCTATAGAAGATTGAAATTATCCAATTAAAAATGTAGATGAGGAAAATGAAAAGATTCAAGAAATATCACTGCTGAAATTTCATAATAATAAAATTGAAACTGTATTGTTAAATCTTCTATAATCTTAGTAAGTTTAAAGGTAAATATAAATATAACTGGGAAGGAAAAAAACTAAAATATTTTTGGATGGCACAGTGATGCAGTGGTTAACATTGTCACCTCACAGCAAGAAGTTCTCCAGTTTGATTCTTGGCCGGGGTGCCTTCTGTGTGGAGTCTGCATGTCCTCCCTGCATTCATGTGGGTTTCCTCTGGGTGCTCTGGTTTCCTCCCACGTTACAAAGACATGTGCCTGAAGCATTTCTCCCTGGGCCTCTGCTGAAGAACAGTTCATTCCAAGTTGGACTTTCACTGTAAACAAATGTTAAATAAATAAATAGGGATAAAACTCTATCAAGATGTGAGTAAGATTATTAATACTAATTTTGAAAAAAAAATGAAGAAGTATTCTTATTAAAAATGGAATGACTGTCTTGTTTTTTTTTTTTACTTTAGAGGATAGATTAGTACTTATTAAAATGATTATATTACCCAGGATCATGTTCATATTGACAACAAACTTTTAAAGGAAATGAAAAATATGTTAACTTCATTCTTATAGTATCCTAAAAAGCCACAAATTGCTTATATACATTTTATAAGATTATGGTAGTATGGTGGTGGTAGCTTCCCAGATGCAGAATCTTATTCTCTTGCTGCAAATTTGAATTATATTATACTCTGGATAGACTCAGATTGCACTAGTTAATGGAAAACCATTTAACAGCAGACTATACTTAATTATTGTAAGTTTATTAAATATGATAAATTAGAAATAAGTAGCAAGCATTTTATCGGGTTAATAAACTTTACCTTAAAAGGAAATTAATTTCCATTTTAGACACTGCATATATGAAATCAATTCTTAAATCAGTTAAGAAATTTGTTTTTAAAGTTTCATTAATGTCAAAATGGAAATTTGTGTGCTTTCACATTTCACACACCTGTAGATTTATGGGACCTCAGAACAATGTTAAAATGAATTTCCTAAAAAGGAATGGATTAGTATTATGGTCTGATTGCACTAAAAAAGAAAAATCTAAGTTACTAGAATATTTAATGAAAGATTATAAGTTGGCTACATCTGTTCACCAGTTAATGGTATACATCAGAAAGAATTTAAATGAATTTGTAGATAATATGAGTGAAAAGGAGCAGAACACTATTGTCCCATTATATGAATATATGAATGCTATCATCAAATGTAAATTGACCTAGAAAGGAATCTTTCCCAAGTTATATAACTTAATTATAAATAATACTAATAATTTTAATGCAAATTCTGAAACTTTGTAGATAGTAGTAGATTGAGTGACTCAATAAATGGTAAAAATAAAACTTTGTTACTTAAATTAGTTTGTAAAACTTCTTCAAGTTTATCCTAAAAAGTTTTATGAGGAAATATATTATTTCCTATAAAATCTCTAAGTTTAGAAAAATGACTTCTTCATTTTGATGGAGATTTAGTAAAGATGTAAAAACTGGTTAGGCACACATGTTTATGGACCGCAAAAAGGTAAATGTATATTGGGAAGAGATAAGTATGTTTTTAAGGGGTTATGGTCTGGTAATTGTTCTTTAACTACACCAATTATACTAATGCATGTTCAGCTTCTTTTATCTGTAAAAGACAAATAACAAAACATGTTCTGGAACCTTTTGGCAGTAGCTAGTTACTTCAAAAATATAGAAATCAAACTTAGTTCCCATATTCAAATATTTTTTTTACGTTTAACAGCAATACTATGTAAAACTGAAAAATAAGTTATCAGAATAGATCTATAAGTCATATTAAGACTTTTAGTGTTTGAGATAGCCTTGAAATGTTGTCAATGAAATACCAAGACTCTTAATGTGTTAATTATATAAGATTATCATGATGATTTAATATATTCCTCACATTGTACAACAGTATATGATGTTGAACTTCTTGTTTTGTGTATATATTTTAAACATGTTAAATTAATAAATGTTTTCTTAAAAAAATAACTGAGTAACTGACCAAGATCTGATGTCCAAATTCAACAATCATTTTAGTCAAATTAGGCTGATATTCCTTTGAAAACAATATTGTATTAGAAAACTTATTAGCTGTTAGGTAGGAAGTATGAATACAATTATTTAATGTGAAACCTCCCAGAGCTCATACCTTTTCTTCCTATTTGTACCAATTGAGTCATCATCTAACTCCTTTAATGAGGCTTAACTTAGATTTCTTTTAATACTACACTATTCTTGAGATAAACAAAAACTTCCATTTAAGCCAACTGCATCACAAGACCATCTTACAGTTGTTAGATTCTTGCTTAATGTAATAATCTTACATTCAAACTTTATTGTCTCATGAACATCAAATTCTGTCCACATGTTTATATCAGTTGTTTCCTTTGTATTACTAATTTGAACCTCTCAGCTTTTTTTTAAATTTTAACTACTGGGAAAAATGAACAGCATTGAAACAGAATAATACCTCTTTGCTACTACCTCCCATGTCTTTACAGTTATCACAATCAGATTTAGACGTATCCCATTCATCACGTTTTTCACCATAAATGTCACATTTTTACAGTGAAGAAAACACCCCTTCATAGCATGTCATCTAGACAGAATTTATCCACCTCGTCTATATTTTTGACTGAAAATTACTATCTCTAGATTTAAAATGTTATACTGTACTGTACATGTAAACACCTTGTTACCTCCTGTGCCAAATACTCTATATTTCCTCAAAACACTGTAAAACACTGTGAATGTGAAAAATCAACAACTGTGCCAGAAAGTTTGAGAGTCCACACACCCTGTAATTTCTTCTTAAACTTACTTTTCATTTAGCTATTCTCTGACCTTACATCCTGGAACATATGCTTCATATTCCACATAGTTATACAGTATAGGTAAGCATATTTGGAAATAAGATATTACTGGTGCAATCATATCCCTTATACCTTCATTGCATTAACTGTTCAAGCTATCTTCCCCATCCACCCTTCGCTGTTTAAACTGTTCCTACCTGTAATCCCTAAAAAAATTAATGATATCTGTTTTGTTCCAAGCTGTGTCTCTGTCCTCTTCTCCAGGGAAGATATTTTTTTTAATTACATTAGCCCAGAAACTTTGCTAATTACAAAAATATCTGTAAAACCCTTTCTGACACAATTCCCAAATCTTCTCACAGGAAAATGACATTTTTCCATGAGCATTCTTAAATATTCATTCCAATTCCACTTTTGATATATCTAGTTGCATTCTTTTGTTTCTTAAAATGAATAATCCTAATGATATTAGGTAGCTTTGTAATATTATCCCTTTGATTTTAGTATCCCCTGATCAGCCTTCAATAGCTATGATATCCATTTCTAGATAGTCTTACCTAACTTTTATCCTTCACACAAAAATGTTTAAATCCCAATGTTTTAGTAGTACTTCATACATAAAGTGCAACTTTACTGAATTAAAATTTTTTTAAAATATGAAATGAGTTCTAATTTTATTTCATCGTTACTCTTACATATATAAGCAGACCTGCTAATATTCATCAATTGTCAGCACTATGTTTTCCCTAACAAATCCTCCCTGTCTTTGTTCAGATGTTTCTGATATAATACTTCATCCAATCCAGTTCAACTGCTAATACCTTAGCTACATTATGAGTCTATATTTATTTAATAGATTGATCTTTAATTACAAGCATCCTTTAAATCTCCTTTCTCTTTAATAAGGGAAGTCACTTTTTCATAGATGTTGCTGATCCTTTCTTCAATTTTATTAAGTCATTACAGATGAGTGCACCTCCAGGCATTTCTGCAGTTACTTCATACTGACACCATAAGGCATCAAATATTACTTATTCTTATTTGCATTAATAATTCAAAAACATGCTACATCTTAAAGCATACATGATGGCAAACACAATTGCACTGATATTTGACCTCTGTCTAATACAGCTAAACAGTTATTGAATATTATTTGTATACTGTTTATTTCTATTGTAATACTTTTCATATTTCTCCAAATATATCAAAATTTGGGTAACACAGAACTGCACTGCCTCATATGAATGTTCACAGTTGTAGAAATAAAGTCCTGCTGGCAGTAAGTGTTTTATACAATATTACAAAAATAATATTCACTGCCTTTGTTCTGGCATATAAACTCCAGTTTAAAGCATCACACTGAATGAATGCCATTAATGTAGAGACTTATTTATCCTGAATACTTTTCCATTCAGAGTTTTCTAGTAACACTTTTGGTTCCAGAGATATGAATATTTGTTTGAAATATAAAGTGGTGATAACATCATTTTTTAAAGGTTCAGGCCACACCCAACCCACTGGGAGTTAAGGGTACACACCCAAAAGGGCTGTACTGGAGGGAATGAGTTAAACATTGTTCTTTTGTAAGCTCCTTACATAGCAACTACATTTTTTCATTTACAGAACTCTAGAGAAAACTCATCTGTACCACTAACTTTCCCTGTTTAGCTTACTTACAGATCTTCTTGCTATCCTCCTATCTATCTTCCATATGCAACCTTTCTATAATTTTTCCTTAATACTTTTCTTGGATACATAACCCAATCCTAAGCTGCTGCTGCAGCTTCTATTCTTGCATATACCTTTTCAAACTTATTTCTAAAACATTAATTCCTTACATGAGTAAATAATAAGTTATTTCTCTTATAACATTAATTTAACTGTTACTCTTTCCTATAATCCTTAAATTTCTTTGCAGGGTATTTGCCACCACCATCATCATCATCATCTCTCAAAGCTACAAAAAAAAAGTTTTTCAATATATTTAATTTATTTTGTGTTTATTTATGTTTGAGTGCCAGGATGGTCTAGCTAGCTCCACAAGTTTCTTTTTTAGTAGAGGCCCGAGGAAAAAAGCTAAGAAAAAAATAAACAATAACAATATTTAAATATACAATGCATATGAATGATTAAAGGTAAATAAATGAATAGTTTGGGTTGCAATACTACTTAGAATACAGGAAGTGAAAGAGATAATATGAAAAAGAAGAGTTTTTTTTTCATTCTTAATACTATAAGATGAATAAGTAACAAATGTAATGGATAAATGAATAAATGAGGATTGGAAAAGAAAAAAAGGAAAGCAAAGTTAAAGATGGGGAAACAGCTCTATAAAATAAACAGAAACAAACAAAACAACTCTGGCATTTACTTCTTAGAGGTCAAAACCCATATGTTAAGGGCTGGTGGTTGTGTCTGTTTGTAGAAGAAAGCAAACTTGATAACCTTCATAATCTCCCCAAAGGACACCAGGACCTTGCAAGATGGCTTGTCCTGAACAAATAATCGGTGCCAATACCAGGGACTAAAACTGAATTGATACCACCTCCTAACTGATCACATGGTTAGGTAACCTATGCCAAAAATAAACTATCCTTTAATCACCACATATCCATTATTGTGCAGAAGTCCTATTTCATTTTAACATATCAAAGGGTGTGGCATCCAGATACAGCAATGCAGTTGTTTAACCCTTCTCTGTACTCATTAGGCTGATAAATATATGATATAATTCCCCTTTTGGTATATACCTGCCCAAACACTGACAAATGGAATGACCATGATGCTTTCTCACTGAAAAAAATCCAAGGCCTAAATCATAAAAAGCTATGCAGGCTGTAAAGGGAAGATAACAGGGAATTCCCATTACATACCACTACTCATGTTTAAAAGAGGTCCTCTTATATGCAGTAAGTAAATAAAGGAATGGCATTCTGAATAAATTACAAGTACAAATGATGATGATGATAGTGTATAGTCATTGTGTTATGAGGTCACATGGGCAAAGACAAACCAAAGTCAAGGGTATTACCTAGAGTTTACAGGCCAGGCATAATGGAGACAGTCTCTGTTGCTGATGTGAATGTCATAAAATGTACCCCATCCTGGATTTAAACTTTCTTTGAGACTAAGGCCTATTACTGAAGTACCATATGAATATACAGCTATTGGCACCATTAGGCCATTAGTAAAACCAAGTTATTAGTATCA